>NW_022261978.1:4067086-4077086 GCF_002021735.2 Oncorhynchus kisutch | reverse complement strand
AACTGTCCACGGTGTTCATTTATCTCAACTAGACACAGCACAGCAAAAATTGGACATCCAGAGTGCATCAAACATGATTTAGAGCTTGTTTATGGAAAAGTGCTTATTTCTGCATTTCAATGTTGTAACTTGCTGAAAACAGTCTACAGTGTTTTCATAACATCTCGAATAAACATAACAAAAAATTTTTTTATCCAGAGTGCTTCAAACATGATTTAGAGCTTGTTTATGGAAAAGTGCTTTTTCTGCATTTCAATGTTGCAACTTGCTGAAAACAGTCCACAGTGTTTTTCAATAACAACTCGAATAAACAACACAAAATTGTTTTATCCAGAGTGCATCAAACATGATTTAGAGCTTGTTTATGAAAAGTGCTTATTTCTGCATTTCAATGTTGCACTTGCTGAAACAGTCCACAGTGTGTCATAACTCTCGAATAAACATAACAAAAAAATTTTTCATCCAGAGTGCTTCAAACATGATTTAGAGCTTGTTTATGGAAAAGTGCTTATTTCTGCATTTCAATGTTGTAACTTGCTGAAAACAGTCTACAGTGTTTTCATAACATCTCGAATAAACAGAACAAAAATTTTTTTAATCCAGAGTGCTCAAACATGATTTAGAGCTTGTTTATGGAAAAGTGCTTATTTCTGCATTTCAATGTTGCAACTTGCTGAAAACTGTCCACGGTGTTCATTTTTATCTCACTAGACACAGCACAGCAAAAATTGGACATCCAGAGTGCATCAAACATGATTTAGAGCTTGTTATGAAAAGTGCTTATTTCTGCATTTCAATGTTGCAACTAGCTGAAAACTATCCACGGTGTTCATTTCATCTCAACTAGACACAGCACAGCAAAAATTGGACATCCAGAGTGCATCAAACATGATTTAGAGCTTGTTTATGGAAAAGTGCTTATTTCTGCATTTCAATGTTGCAACTTGCTGAAAACTATCCACGGCGTTCATTTCATCTCAACTAGACCACAGCACAGCGAAAATTGGACATCCAGAGTGCATCAAACATAGATTTAGAGCTTGTTTATGGAAAAGTGCTTATTTCTGATTTCAATGTTGCAACTTGCTGAAAACTATCCACGGTGTTCATTTAATCTCAACTAGACACAGAAAGCAAAATTGGACATCCAGAGTGCAATCAAACATGATTTAGAGCTTGTTTATGGAAAAGTGCTTATTTCTGCATTTCAATGTTGTAACTTGCTTGAAAACCGTCTACAGTGTTTTCATAACATCTCGAATAAACATAAACAAAAACATTTTTTTATCCAGAGTGCTTCAAACATGATTATGAGCTTGTTTATGGAAAAGGTCTTATTTCTGTATTTCAATGTTGCAACTTGCTGAAAACTGTCCATCGGAGTTCATTTATACTCAACTAGACCACTAGCACAGCAAATTATTGGACATCCAGAGTGCATCAAACATGATTTAGAGCTTGTTTATGGAAAAGTGCTTATTTCTGCATTTCAATGTTGCAACTGCTGAAAACTATCCACGGCGTTCATTCATCTCAACTAACACAGCACAGCAAAAATGGACATCCAGAGTGCATCAAACATGATTTAGAGCTTGTTTATGGAAAAGTGCTTATTTCTGTTCTTTTTGCATTTCATTGTTGTAACTTGCTGAAACTCTACAGTGTTTTCATAACATCTCGAATAAACATAACAAAAACATTTTTTTATCCAGAGTGCTTCAAACATGATTTAGAGCTTGTTTATGGAAAAGTGCTTATTTCTGCATTTCAATGTTGCAACTTGCTGAAAACTATCCACGGTGTTCATTTATCTCAACTAGACACAGCAAGCAAAAATTGGACATCCAGAGTGCATCAAACATGATTTAGAGCTTGTTTATGGAAAAGTGCTTATTTCTGCATTTCAATGTTGCAACTTGAAAACTATCCACGGTGTTCATTTCATCTCAACTAGACACAGCACAGCAAAAATTGGACATCCAGAGTGCATCAAACATGATTTAGAGCTTGTTTATGGAAAAGTGCTTATTTCTGCATTTCAATGTTGCAACTTGCTGAAAACTGTCCACGGTGTTCATTTAATCTCAACTACCAAGCACAGCAAAATTGGACATCCAGTGCATCAAACATGATTTAGAGCTTGTTTATGGAAAAGTGCTTATTTCTGCATTTCAATGTTTAACTTGCTGAAAACAGTCTACAGTGTTTTCAAACATCTCGAATAAACATAACAAAAAATTTTTATCCAGAGTGCTTCAAACATGATTTAGAGCTTGTTTATGGAAAGTTATTTTCTGCATTTCAATGTTGCAACTTGCTGAAAACTGTCCACGTGTTTCATTTCATCTCAACTAGACACAGCACAAAAATTGGACATCCAGAGTGCATCAAACATGATTTAGAGCTTGTTTATGGAAAAGTGCTTATTTCTGCATTTCAATGTTGCAACTTGCTGAAAACTATCCACGGTGTTCATTTCATCTCAACTAGACACAGCACAGCAAAATTGGACATCCAGAGTGCATCAAACATGATTTAGAGCTTGTTTATGGAAAAGTGCTTATTTCTGCATTTCAATGTTGTAACTTGCTGAAAACAGTCTACAGTGTTTTCATAACATCTCGAATAACATAACAAAACAATTTTTTTATCCAGAGTGCTTCAAACATGATTTAGAGCTTGTTTATGGAAAAGTGCTTATTTCTGCATTTCAATGTTGCAACTTGCTGAAAACTGTCCACGGTGTTTTCATAACATCTCGAATAAACACACAAAAATTTTTTATCCAGAGTGCATCAAACATGATTTAGAGCTTGTTTATGGAAAAGTGCTTATTTCTGCATTTCATGTTTAACTTGCTGAAAACAGTCCAGTGTTGTCATAACATCTCGAATAAACATAACAAAAACATTTTTTATCCAGAGTGCTCAAACATGATTTAGAGCTTGTTTATGGAAAAGTGCTTATTTCTGCATTTCAATGTTGCAACTTGCTGAAAACTGTCCACGGTGTTCATTTATCTCAACTAGACACAGCACAGCAAAAATTGGACATCCAGAGTGCATCAAACATGATTTAGAGCTTGTTTATGGAAAAGTGCTTATTTCTGCATTTCAATGTTGCAACTTGCTGAAAACTATCCACGGTTTCATTCATCTCACTAGACACACACAGCACAAAATTGGACATCCAGAGTGCTCAACATGATTTAGAGCTTGTTTATGGAAAAGTGCTTATTTCTGCATTTCAATGTTGCAACTTGCTGAAAAGTCTACAGGTTTCATAACATCTCGAATAAACATAAAAAAACATTTTTTATCCAGAGTGCTTCAAACATGATTTAGAGCTTGTTTATGGAAAAGTGCTTATTTCTGCATTTCAATGTTGTAACTTGCTGAAACAGTCTACACAGTGTTTCATACATCTCGAATAACATAGCACAAAAACATTTTTTATCCAGAGTGCATCAAACATGATTTAGAGCTTGTTTATGGAAAAGTGCTTATTTCTGCATTTCAATGTTTAACTTGCTGACAACAGTCTACAGTGTTTTCATAACATCTCGAATAAACATAACAAAACATTTTTTTATCCAGAGTGCTTCAAACATGATTTAGAGCTTGTTTATGGAAAAGTGCTTATTTCTGCATTTCAATGTTGAAACTTGCTGAAAACAGTCTACAGTGTTTTCATAACATCTCGAATAACATAACAAAAACATTTTTTATCCAGAGTGCTTCAAACATGATTTAGAGCTTGTTTATGGAAAAGTGCTTATTTCTGCATTTCAATGTTGCAACTTGCTGAAAACTGTCCACGGTGTTCATTAATCTCACTAGACACAGCCAGCAAAAATTGGACATCCAGAGTGCATCAAACATGATTTAGAGCTTGTTTATGGAAAAGTGCTTATTTCTGCATTTCAATTTGTGCAACTAGCTGAAAACTATCCACGTGTTCATTTCATCTCAACTAGACACAGCACAGCAAAATTGGACATCCAGAGTGCATCAAACATGATTTAGAGCTTGTTTATGGAAAAGTGCTTATTTCTGCATTTCAATGTTGTAACTTGCTGAAAACAGTCTACAGTGTTTTCATAACATCTCGAATAAACATACAAAACATTTTTTATCCAGAGTGCTTCAAACATGATTTAGAGCTTGTTTATGGAAAAGTGCTTATTTTCTGCATTTCAATGTTGTAACTTGCTGAAAACAGTCCACAGTGTTTCATTTCATCTCGAATAACATACAAAAAATTTTTTATCCAGAGTGCATCAAACATGATTTAGAGCTTGTTTATGGAAAAGTGCTTATTTCTGCATTTCAATGTTGTAACTTGCTGAAAACAGTCTACAGTGTTTTCATAACATCTCGAATAAACATAACAAAAACATTTTTTTATCCAGAGTGCTTCAAACATGATTTAGAGCTTTTATGGAAAAGTGCTTATTTCTGCATTTCAATGTTGTAACTTGCTGAAAACAGTCTACACAGTGTTCATAACATCTCGAATAAACATAACAAAAAAATTTTTTTTCCAGAGTGCTTCAAACATGATTTAGAGCTTGTTTATGGAAAGTGCTTATTTCTGCATTTCAATGTTGCAACTTGCTGAAAACTGTCCACGGTGTTCATTTTATCTCAACTAGACACAGCACAGCAAAAATTGGACATCCAGAGTGCATCAAACATGATTTAGAGCTTGTTTATGGAAAAGTGCTTATTTCTGCATTTCAATGTTGTAACTTGCTGAAAACAGTCCTACAGTGTTTTCATAACATCTCGAATAAACATAACAAAAAAATTTTTTATCCAGAGTGCTTCAAACATGATTTAGAGCTTGTTTATGGAAAAGTGCTTATTTCTTCTGCATTTCAATGTTGCAACTTGCTGAAAACTGTCCACGGTGTTTCATTTAATCTCAACTAGACACAGCAAGCAAAAATTGGACATCCAGAGTGCATCAAACATGATTTAGAGCTTGTTTATGGAAAAGTGCTTATTTCTGCTGTTTCAATGTTGCAACTTGCTGAAAACTATCCACGGTGTTCATTTCATCTCAACTAGACACAGCACAGCAAAATTGGACATCCAGAGTGCATCAAACATGATTTAGAGCTTGTTTATGGAAAAGTGCTTATTTCTGCATTTCAATGTTGCAACTTGCTGAAAACAGTCCACAGTGTTTTCATAACATCTCGAATAAACATCCAAAAACATTTTTTATCCAGAGTGCATCAAACATGATTTAGAGCTTGTTTATGGAAAAGTGCTTATTTCTGCATTTCAATGTTGTAACTTGCTGAAAACAGTCCACAGTTTTCATAACATCTCGAATAAACATAACAAAAACATTTTTTATCCAGAGTGCATCAAACATGATTTAGAGCTTGTTTATGGAAAAGTGCTTATTTCTGCATTTCAATGTTGTAACTTGCTGAAAACAGTCTACAGTGTTTTCATAACACTCGAATAACATAACAAAAACATTTTTTATCCAGAGTGCTTCAAACATGATTTAGCTTGTTTATGGAAAAGTGCTTATTTCTGCATTTCAATGTTGTAACTTGCTGAAAACAGTCCACAGTGTTTCATAACATCTCGAATAAACATAACAAAAACATTTTTTTATCCAGAGTGCTTCAAACATGATTTAGAGCTTGTTTATGGAAAAGTGCTTATTTCTGCATTTCAATGTTGCAACTTGCTGAAAACTGTCCACGGTGTTCATTTTCTCAACTAGACACAGCACAGCAAAAAATTGGACATCCAGAGTGCATCAAACATGATTTAGAGCTTGTTTATGGAAAAGTGCTTATTTCTGCATTTCAATGTTGTAACTTGCTGAAAACTGTCCACGGTGTTCATTTCATCTCAACTAGACACAGCACAGCAAAAATTGGACATCCAGAGTGCATCAAACATGATTTAGAGCTTGTTTATGGAAAAGTGCTTATTTCTGCATTTCAATGTTGCAACTTGCTGAAAACTATCCACAGGCGTTCATTTCATCTCAACTAGACACAGCACAGCAAAAATTGGACATCCAGAGTGCATCAAACATGATTTAGAGCTTGTTTATGGAAAAGTGCTTATTTCTGCATTTCAATGTTGCAACTTGCTGAAAACTGTCCACAGGTGTTCATTTCATCTCAACTAGACCAGCAAAGCAAAAATTGGACATCCAGAGTGCTCAAACATGATTTAGAGCTTGTTTATGGAAAAGTGCTTATTTCTGCATTTCAATGTGTTCAACTTGCTGAAAACTATCCACGGGCGTTCATTTCATCTCAATAGACACAGCACAGCAAAAATTGGACATCCAGAGTGCATCAAACATGATTTAGAGCTTGTTTATGGAAAAGTGCTTATTTCTGCATTTCAATGTTGTAACTTGCTGAAAACAGTCTACAGTGTTTTCATAACATCTCGAATAAACATAACAAAACATTTTTTATCCAGAGTGCTTCAAACATGATTTAGAGCTTGTTTATGGAAAAGTGCTTATTTCTGCATTTCAATGTTGCAACTTGCTGAAAATGTCCACGGTGTTCATTTAATCTCAACTAGACACAGCACAGCAAAAATTGGACATCCAGAGTGCATCAAACATGATTTAGAGCTGTTTATGGAAAAGTGCTTATTTCTGCATTTCAATGTTGCAACTTGCTGAAAACTGTCCACGGTGTTCATTCATCTCAACTAGACACAGCACAGCAAAAATTGGACATCCAGAGTGCATCAAACATGATTTAGAGAGCTTGTTTATGGAAAAGTGCTTATTTCTGCATATTCAATGTTGCAACTTGCTGAAAACGTCTACAGTGTTTTCATAACATCTCGAATAAACATAACAAAAACATTTTTTATCCAGAGTGCTTCAAACATGATTTAGAGCTTGTTTATGGAAAAGTGCTTATTTCTGCATTTCAATGTTGCAACTTGCTGAAAACTATCCACGGGTCATTTCATCTCAACTAGAACACAGCACAGCAAAAATTGGACATCCAGAGTGCATCAACTGATTTAGGAGCTTGTTTATGGAAAAGTGCTTATTTCTGCATTTCAATGTTGTAACTTGCTGAAAAACAGTCTACAGTGTTCAGTTTAATCTCACTAGAACACAGCACAGCAAAAATTTGACATCCAGAGTGCATCAAACATGATTTAGAGCTTGTTTTATGGAAAAGTGCTTATTTCTGTATTTCAATGTTGCAACTTGCTGAAAACTGTCCACGGCGTTCATTTTATCTCAACTAGACACAGCACAGCAAAAATTGACATCCAGAGTGCATCAAACATGATTTAGAGCTTGTTTATGGAAAAGTGCTTATTTCTGCATTTCATGTTTGTAACTTGCTGAAAACAGTCTACAGTGTTTTCATAACATCTCGAATAAACATAACAAAAACATTTTTTTTATCCAAGTGCTTCAAACATTATTTAGAGCTTGTTTATGGAAAAGTGCTTATTTCTGCATTTCAATGTTGTAACTTGCTGAAAACAGTCCACAGTGTTTTCATAACATCTCGAATAACAGACAAAAACATTTTTTATATCCAGAGTGCTTCAAACATGATTTAGAGCTTGTTTATGGAAAAGTGCTTATTTCTGCATTTCAATGTTGTAACTTGCTGAAAACAGTCTACAGTGTTTTCATAACATCTCGAATAAACATAACAAAAACATTTTTTATCCAGAGTGCTTCAAACATGATTTAGAGCTTGTTTATGGAAAAGTGCTTATTTCTGCATTTCAATGTTGCAACTTGCTGAAAACTGTCCACGGCGTTCATTTCATCTCAACTAGACACAGCACAGCAAAAATTGGACATCCAGAGTGCATCAAACATGATTTAGAGCTTGTTTATGGAAAAGTGCTTATTTCTGTATTTCAATGTTGTAACTTGCTGAAAACTATCCACGGTGTTCATTTCATCTCAACATACCAGCACAGCAAAAATTGGACATCCAAGTGCATCAAACAGTGATTTAGAGCTTGTTTATGGAAAAGTGCTTATTTCTGTATTTCAATGTTGCAAACTTGCTGAAAACTATCCACGGTGTTCATTTAATCTCAACTAACACAGCACAGCAAAAATTGGACATCCAGAGTGCAATCAAACATGATTTAAGAGCTGTTTATGGAAAAGTGCTTATTTCTGCATTTCAATGTTGCAACTTGCTGAAAACTATCCACGGTGTTCATTTAATCTCAACTAGACACAGAAAAACAAATTGGACATCCAGAGTGCATCAAACATGATTTAGAGCTTGTTTATGGAAAAGTGCTTATTTCTGCATTTCAATGTTGTAACTTGCTGAAACAGTCTACAGTGTTTTCATAACCTCGAATAACCATAACAAAACATTTTTTTATCCAGAGTGCTTCAAAACATGATTTAGAGCTTGTTTATGGAAAAGTGCTTATTTCTGCATTTCAATGTTGTAACTTGCTGAAAACAGTCTACAGTGTTTTCATAACATCTCGAATAAACATAACAAAAATTTTTTTATCCAGAGTGCATCAAACATGATTTAGAGCTTGTTTATGGAAAAGTGCTTATTTCTGCATTTCAATGTTGTAACTTGCTGAAAACTGTCCACAGTGTTTTCATAACATCTCGAATAACACATACAAAACATTTTTTATCCAGAGTGCATCAAACATGATTTAGAGCTTGTTTATGGAAAGTGCTTATTTCTTATTTTCTCAATGTTGCAACTTGCTGAAAACTGTCCACGGAGTTCATTTTAATCTCAACTAGACACAGCACAGCAAAAATTGGACATCCAGAGTGCATCAAACATGATTTAGAGCTTGTTTATGGAAAAGTGCTTATTTCTGCATTTCAATGTTGCAACTTGCTGAAAACTGTCCACGGTGTTCATTTCATCTCAACTAGACACAGCAACACAAAATTGGACATCCAGAGTGCATCAAAATGATTTAAGAGCTTGTTTATGGAAAAGTGCTTATTTCTGCATTTCAATGTTGCAACTTGCTGAAAACTCCACGGCGTTTTTCATTTCATCTCAACTAGACACAACAGCAAAAATTGGACATCCAGAGTGCATCAAACATGATTTAGAGCTTGTTTATGGAAAAGTGCTTATTTCTGCATTTCAATGTTGCAACTTGCTGAAAACTATCCACGGCGTTCATTTCATCTCAATAGACACAGCACAGCAAAATTGGACATCCAGAGTGCATCAAACATGATTTAGAGCTTGTTTATGGAAAAGTGCTTATTTCTGCATTTCAATGTTTGTAACTTGCTGAAAACAGTCTACAGTGTTTTCATAACATCTCGAATAAACATAACAAAAACATTTTTATCGAGTGCTTCAACATGATTTAGAGCTTGTTTATGGAAAAGTGCTTATTTCTGCATTTCAATGTTGCAACTTGCTGAAAACTGTCCACGGTGTTCATTTAATCTCAACTAGACACAGCACAGCAAAAATTGGACATCCAGAGTGCATCAAACATGATTTAGAGCTTGTTTATGGAAAAGTGCTTATTTCTGCATTCAATGTTCAATGTTGAGCTGAAAACTATCCACGGTGTTCATTTCATCTCAACTAGACACAGCACAGCAAAAATTGGACATCCAAGAGTGCATCAAACATGATTTAGAGCTTGTTTATGGAAAAGTGCTTATTTCTGCATTTCAATGTTGTAACTTGCTGAAAACAGTCTTACAGTGTTTTCATAACATCTCGAATAAACATAACAAAAACATTTTTCATCCAGAGTGCTTCAAACATGATTTAGAGCTTGTTTATGGAAAAGTGCTTATTTCTGCATTTCAATGTTGCAACTTGCTGAAAACATCCACGGTGTTCATTTCATCTCAACTAGACACAGCACAGCAAAATTGGACATCCAGAGTGCATCAAACATGATTTAGAGCTTGTTTATGGAAAAGTGCTTATTTCTGCATTTCAATGTTGCAACTTGCTGAAAACTGTCCACGGTGTTCATTAATCTCA
>NW_022261978.1:4049361-4066986 GCF_002021735.2 Oncorhynchus kisutch | reverse complement strand
GATGAGGTCACGGTAAAACAAGACAAAGAAAAACACAACAACATCAACTATCATAACATTTGAGTTGTAAAAAAAAAAATATCAACTACAACGATATTAAAATGCTTAATAAAAATAATAGTAATACAAAAGGTCATCTAAACACGATGCGCAGCATTCTCTCCTGGAACTCCTGTATCTCACCTGGTTGTGTGCGGTCAGGTTTACCATGTAGGTGTCGACCCGGCTGAACTGGTGAACGTAGGTCTGGTTGAGGCCAAAAACGGTCGAGTCTCCGCTGATGCTGAGGATGAAGCTCACGTTCGTCCCTGACGCTTGGCGATGGTAAACTCCACCCTCTCCCCGACCGCCGCGATCCTCTTACTGGCCCTCAGCTCCAACCCCTGAATCTTATCCTGTACCGTCAACTCTCTGGAAAACGCCTCGCCGCTAACGTCGTTGGTAGCGTTTAGCATAACGGTGAACGGCCCTGGTTCCTGGAAAACGTGGGACACCCTCCGTCCCATTTCTGTTCTGCCCAGCAACAGCCAGGTCCAAGATACGTTGGTGCCGGTCCTTAATTCTCCGTGGAGGGAGACATTGACGCCGGTGGCCACAAAGTTCTGCTCTGTGACGTTAGTCGCAGAGAACGTAACTCCTGTTACCACTTCCTGGACGTCAATGAACTTGGACACCGTGTCGGCGCTGACCTCATTTGACACTTCCACGTAACCTTCATTCCTGGAACAGTGAACCGATGAATCACAGAGGCTCATTCCAGCCTAGAGCGCCCTCATCAGCCGACCACTGGTACTGCAGGTCCGAGCCTTTACTGGCCACACCGTCAGGTTAGTGGAGGAGTTGACCGCCACAAGGGTTGACGCTGGTCTCCAGGTACAGCTCTCAACCGGATCGAGGAACTGGATGGTTCTGTTCACCGCGAGCGTTCCAAGGAGGGTGGTGGCCCGCAGGAAGACGTCACAGGGACCAGGGGTGGAGAAGTTGACCGGGATGGGCTTCCCGCTGAGGTTGAGCGCAGTGCTGACCGCGCCAACTCCCTGAGGAGGTTCCAGGTGAAGGACATGTTGGTCCCTTCCCTCAGCGCAGCCTGGAGGTGGAGGCACACGGTTCGTAGCGTAGCAGCAACCCCCCCTCGCCCCCCATCTCCTCCTCAAGGCTGGATCTGCAACCCCTCCAGCTCCCGCAGAACGTAGATGTATACGCTGGCCTGGGCTTGAGCCCACGTCGCTCTCTCTGCCGTGACGATGACGTTGTACGTCCCCACCGACCGGAAGGTGTAATGAGTCTTCCATTCTTGGAGCCTGGGCGTGCAGCCGTCACACAGGTTCCACGAAAACCGCACGCCATCGCCTTCCTCCAGGTGAGCCTTGAAGTTGACTGTGGCGTTTATGGGGACGTTGACCCGATCAGCGTGACCACCAGGCCGCGGATGGGTGCCAGGACCGCCACGGCAACGCAGGTGTGGTTGCTGCTCACCGGGTTCGCAGCCGTCAGCGTGACATTGAAGACTCCAGAGACGTTGTAGGCGTGTGTCGCGTTCGGGCCGGGGGCGAGGGGCGTTCCGTCGCCAAAATCCCAGGTGTAGAGGCTGGCAGGCGCCAGCGATGAGGTGGTGAAGAGGTACACCTCCCTCAGAGTCAGGTTATTGGATCTAGTCCCGTTATGTTGGATCAGGACCAGTCCTACCGGCCGCTGGATCTGAATCAGGACGCTGTCGTTACTGCAGGAGATGTTGTTGGACACAGTGACCGTCACCAGGTACTGACCAGGGTTTTATAGGTGAACACCATGTCCTTATGGCCCTGAACAGGTGTAGAGTCCTCAATCACCCCAAAATCCCATAGGTAGGTGTAGTCGAAGTCTGGCCGGGCGCTGGCCCTGAACCGGCTCTCCTCCCCCAGTCTGAAGTTGCACTTCTCTGGGGTCAGGGTCACATTGGACACCGCCGGCTGGACACAAACCCACGCAAAGAAGTTGGCCTTGTTGACGCCGCTGGACAGCAGCAGGGAGAGGTGGTAGTCCCCGCTGCCCCCGTAGGAGTGGCTGATCCTGGGGCTGCCCAGGTGTGTCTGGTTGGGGGTCCCGTCCCCGAAGCTCCACTCATACAGGTGAGAGGAGGCATTCCCCGAAACGAAGGCCTGGAAGTCGACCTGGGTCAGCTCCCGGACACAGCCCGCCGGCTCCAGCCTCACCACCTGCAGCACGAACACCTGGACAGGTACCAGGGTCCAGCGGGCGCTCACCGCATTCCGTGCCGTCACATTCACCGTGTAGTTCCCGTCTTTCACGTAGGTGTGCGGAACCTCGGAACCCGCCGTCGTCACCATGGACACGTCGCCCATGTCGAAGCTCCAGGTGACGTTGTTACCCTGCCTGCAGGTGTGCAGAGACCGTCGTCGGGTGTTGAGCTCGGTCGGGGCGGAGGAGGTCGCCGTTAACCCTTTAATCTCCTCGTACACCAACATCTCAGCGCAGGCCTTCGTCCAGCTGATGGTATTATTCACGGACACACACACATTATGGACGCCACTGTGGCCGACCCCGTAGGTGTGGTTGACGCGACGTTGAGGCCCCTCTCTGGAGGCGGAGCCATCGGCAAAATCCCACGTATAGACGATGCCATAGGCCGAGGGCAAGGCGTGAGCCTCAAAAGCTGCTGGTTGGCCGGCCTGGAGGAGGCGGGGCTCTGTTTCTATGTCGACGTGGGTAAGGACACTGTATACGTGCATGTCGATGCGCTGGGTCCTGTTCTCGTAATGGTTAGACACAGACACCAGGACGGTGTACACTCCTACAGAGACACAGGAAGGGGAGGGGCAAAGAGGAAAAGCATGACATTGTCCTCTTTTCCAAAATGTAGCAAGACATTCCCAGTGACACTCCCAGATAGGGTTGATAAATCTCAGTAACACTCCCAGATAGGGTTGATAAATCTCGGTAACATTCCCAGTAACACTCCCAGATAGGGTTGATAAATCTCAGTAACATTCCCAGTGACACTCCCAGATAGGGTTGATAAATCTCAGTAACACTCCCAGATAGGGTTGATAAATCTCGGTAACATTCCCAGTGACACTCCCAGATAGGGTTGATAAATCTCAGTAACATTCCCAGTAACACTCCCAGGTAGAGTTGATAAATCTCAGTAACATTCCCAGTGACACTCCCAGATAGGGTTGATAAATCTCTGTAACATTCCCAGTAACACTCCCAGGTAGAGTTGATAAATCTCGGTAACATTCCCAGTAACACTCCCAGATAGGGTTGATAAATCTCTGTAACATTCCCAGTGACACTCCCAGATAGGGTTGATAAATCTCGGTAACATTCCCAGTGACACTCCCAGGTAGGGTTGATAAATCTCAGTAACATTCCCAGTGACACTCCCAGATAGGGTTGATAAATCTCAGTAACATTCCCAGTGACACTCCCAGATAGGGTTGATAAATCTCGGTAACATTCCCAGTAACACTCCCAGGTAGGGTTGATAAATCTCAGTAACATTCCCAGTGACACTCCCAGATAGGGTTGATAAATCTCAGTAACATTCCCAGTGACACTCCCAGATAGGGTTGATCAATCTCAGTAACATTCCCAGTGACACTCCCAGATAGGGTTGATCAATCTCAGTAACATTCCCAGTGACACTCCCAGGTAGGGTTGATAAATATTGGTAACATTCCCAAAATTCCCCGGTTTTCCAGAAATGCAGGTTGGAGGATACTAGATGTTCTGCTTATTCCCTCCTGAATCCGGTAATCTACTAACGGGGATTTCTGTGAAAGCGTCTGTTTTTAAATAATATACTGTAAATATAGCATGAACACTATAAACCAGTATAGAGGTGGATTAACAGACCTGGCTGTTGGTACTTGTACTTGACTTTGTTGGGCAGGAGCACCTGTGTAGGGGAGTCTGGTAGGGGAGGGTACAGGGAGGTGTTGTAGGGAGGTTTAAAGTCATATTCCTGGTAACCTCCGTCTCCAAACGACCACCTGGGGGGGACAGGGCACGATGGTGTCAATACAATCAATCCAGTCAGGGATGACAGACACACGCACACACGCACACAGACACACACACACACACACACACACACACACACACACACACACACACACACACACACACACACACACACACACACACTCACACACACACACACACACACACACACACACACACACACACACACACACACACACACACACACACACACACACACACACACACACACACACACACACTAGTGTCTGAGAAGCAGTGGAGGGTTTGGAGAGAGAGGAGTGGAAACTCAGGATCGCTCACTGAGATGAACAAGAGAGTGAAGAGAGACTGAGGGAAGGAGAGAGAGAAACGGAGCGGAACATTCCTGTCAGCAATCTGCTCTAACCACAAGACTGTAAATCAAAACCCTGTCCCACATAGAAGGCTGCAATTACCACACACAAAGACTGTCTGTGTGTGTGTGTGTGTGTGTGTGTGTGTGTGTGTGTGTGTGTGTATGGAACGGAGAGACAGAAAGAGAAATGTAGACATGTTTAGGAGACAGTCTAAGCATGAGCTTGGTTTGGTCTGTGTTTATGATATGTTGGGGTGCGTGCTGCGTGTGTGTGTGTGTGTGTGCGCGCGTCTCTCACACACTACAACCTACCGGAAGGTGGCGTCCACGGACACATCCAGGACCACGGAGGTGGTCAGGAACTGGTCCGAGCCCTGCGTGACCACGCCAGGCACGCCGGTGACCGTGAGGTTGACCATGGGGTTCATACGGTCGACCGTCACGTTGAAGTGGTCCGTCAGGTTGCTCACATGGTTCATCGCCGTCACCTGTAGGATAGGAAATTGATTGGTTGATTGATTGATAGCTACTTCGATATTGAGGTTTCTGCATTGTGATGTATTTACACATCAACATTCTACGGCAGCCATCTTAACTCCCCATTAACATTACATGGGGAATATTTAAACAATGCTATGTAACGGAATGTCTACAACATTCTACGGCAGCCATCTTAACTCCCCATTAACATTACATGGGGAATATTTAAACAATGCTATGTAACGGAATGTCTACAACATTCTAAAAGTTGGCCCAACTCTCCACATATCTCTCTCTGTTTCTATCTAATCCCAGCGGGTGTCTGTTCCATATGGCTGGTGGACATGGGGATGAGAGCTCCCCCCTTATCCGTTGATTAATTGATGGATTGATTGTGTTTATTGTCCTTTATGAGGGACAGCTTTCACAAGGTCCTATGTAACACACATCAAGATACTAACAGCACTACTGGGGGTTTCTAAAGGTCAAACCGATACTAGTGTGTTGATCACAGTATATCTTCCTGTACTGTCCCAGTCCCCATACAGAGTTCTAACCAGTCTTCCTCTACTGTCCCAGTCCCTATACAGAGTTCTAACCAGTCTTCATCTACTGTCCCTATACAGAGTTCTAACCAGTCTTCATCTACTATCCCAGTCCCCATACTGAGTTCTAACCAGTCTTCCTCTACTGTCCCAGTCCCTATACAGAGTTCTAACCAGTCTTCATCTACTGTCCCTATACAGAGTTCTAACCAGTCTTCATCTACTGTCCCAGTCCCTATACAGAGTTCTACCAGTCTTCATCTACTGTCCCTATACAGAGTTCTACCAGTCTTCATCTACTGTCCCTATACAGAGTTCTACCCAGTCTTCATCTACTGTCCCTATACAGAGTTCTAACCAGTCTTCATCTACTATCCCAGTCCCCATACAGAGTTCTAACCAGTCTTCCTCTACTGTCCCTATACAGAGTTCTAACCAGTCTTCATCTACTATCCCAGTCCCTATACAGAGTTCTAACCAGTCTTCATCTACTGTCCCAGTCCCTATACAGAGTTCTACCAGTCTTCATCTACTGTCCCTATACAGAGTTCTACCAGTCTTCATCTACTGTCCCTATACAGAGTTCTAACCAGTCTTCATCTACTGTCCCTATACAGAGTTCTAACCAGTATTCATCTACAGTCCCAGTCCCTATACAGAATTCTAACCAGTCTTCATCTACTATCCCAGTCCCTATACAGAGTTCTAACCAGTCTTCATCTACTGTCCCAGTCCCTATACAGAGTTCTAACCAGTCTTCATCTACTGTCCCTATACAGAGTTCTAACCAGTCTTCCTCTACTGTCCCTATACAGAGTTCTAACCAGTCTTCATCTACTGTCCCAGTCCCTATACAGAGTTCTACCAGTCTTCATCTACTGTCCCTATACAGAGTTCTACCAGTCTTCATCTACTGTCCCTATACAGAGTTCTAACCAGTCTTCATCTACTGTCCCTATACAGAGTTCTAACCAGTCTTCATCTACTGTCCCTATACAGAGTTCTAACCAGTCTTCATCTACAGTCCCAGTCCCTATACAGAGTTCTAACCAGTCTTCATCTACCGACCCAGTCCCTATACAGAGTTCTAACCAGTCTTCCTCTACTGTCCCAGTCCCTATACAGAGTTCTAACCAGTCTTCATCTACTGTCCCTATACAGAGTTCTAACCAGTCTTCATCTACTGTCCCTATACAGAGTTCTAACCAGTCTTCCTCTACTGTCCCAGTCCCTATACAGAGTTCTAACCAGTCTTCCTCTACTGTCCCAGTCCCTATACAGAGTTCTAACCAGTCTTCCTCTACTGTCCCAGTCCCTATACAGAGTTCTAACCAGTCTTCATCTACTGTCCCAGTCCCCATACCGAGATCCAACCAGTCTTCCTCTGATTCAAACCACACGTGACCGCCCTCCTTGACAACGTACCAACCAATTGAGCTCTACAAAAAGGTACCAATTGGATAGTTCCATGGGTGACATTTCAAGTTCTTCATCACTCTGTTATAACTCTGTTATGACTCTGTTGACTCTGTTATAACTATGTTATGACTCTGTTGACTCTGTTATGACTCTGTTATGACTCTGTTGACTCTGTTATGACTCTGTTGACTCTGTTATGACTCTGTTGACTCTGTTATGACTCTGTTGACTCTGTTATAACTCTGTTATGACTCTGTTGACTCTGTTATGACTCTGTTATGACTCTGTTATGACTCTGTTGACTCTGTTATGACTCTGTTGACTCTGTTATGACTCTGTTATGACTCTGTTGACTCTGTTATGACTCTGTTGACTCTGTTATAACTCTGTTATGACTCTGTTGACTCTGTTATGACTCTGTTATGACTCTGTTGACTCTGTTATGACTCTGTTATGACTCTGTTATGACTCTGTTATGACTCTGTTATGACTCTGTTGACTCTGTTATGACTCTGTTATGACTCTGTTGACTCTGTTATGACTTTGTTAACTCTGTTATGACTCTGTTGACTCTGTTATGACTTTGTTGACTCTGTTATGACTCTGTTGACTTTGTTATGACTCTGTTGACTCTATTTGACTCTGTTATGACTCTGTTGACTCTGTTATGACTCTGTTGACTCTGTTATGACTTTGTTGACTCTGTTATGACTCTGTTATGACACTGTTGACTCTGTTATGACTCTGTTATGACTCTGTTGACTCTGTTATGACTCTGTTATGACTCTGTTGACTCTGTTATGACTTTGTTGACTCTGTTATGACTCTGTTATGACTCTGTTGCCTCTGTTATGCCTCTGTTATGACTCTGTTGACTCTGTATGACTTTGTTAACTCTGTTATGACTCTGTTGACTCTGTTATGACTATTTTGACTCTGTTATGACTCTGTTATGACTCTGTTGACTCTGTTATGACTCTGTTATGACTCTGTTGACTCTGTTATGACTTTGTTGACTCTGTTATGACTCTGTTATGACTCTGTTGACTCTGTTATGACTCTGTTATGACTCTGTTGACTCTGTTATGACTTTGTTAACTCTGTTATGACTCTGTTGACTCTGTTATGACTATTTTGACTCTGTTATGACTCTGTTATGACTCTGTTATGACTCTGTTGACTCTGTTATGACTTTGTTGACTCTGTTATGACTCTGTTGACTTTGTTATGACTCTGTTGACTCTATTTTGACTCTGTTATGACTCTGTTGACTCTGTTATGACTCTGTTGACTCTGTTATGACTCTATTATGACTCTGTTGACTCTGTTATGACTCTGTTGACTCTGTCATGACTCTGTTATGACTCTGTTGACTCTATTTTGACTCTGTTATGACTCTGTTGACTCTGTTATGACTCTGTTGACTCTGTTATGACTCTGTTATGACTTTGTTGACTCTGTTATGACTCTGTTATGACTTTGTTGACTCTGTTATGACTCTGTTATGACTTTGTTGACTCTGTTATGACTCTGTTATGACTTTGTTGACTCTGTTATGACTCTGTTATGACTCTGTTATGACTTTGTTGACTCTGTTATGACTCTGTTATGACTCTGTTGATTCTGTTATGACTCTGTTATGACTCTGTTATGACTTTCTTGACTCTGTTATGACTCTGTTATGACTCTGTTGACTCTGTTATGACTCCAAACCAGCATCAACCAAGGCAGGGGCCCATATCAGTGTCATCTATGTTGTATTGTGTGTATATGTGTGTGTGTGTGTGTGTGTGTGTGTGTGTGTGTGTGTGTGTGTGTGTGTGTGTGTGTGTGTGTGTGTGTGTGTGTGTGTGTGTGTGTGTGTGTGTGTGTGTGTGTGTGTGTGTGTGTGTGTGTGTCACCGATAGTTTGTAGACAGCTGGGTTCTGGTATATGATGTTCAGCACGGTGTTGTAGTAGGTGAAGTAGGGCTTATCATCCACTGTCCATTTAAAGGTTGGGCTGGAACCTCCCTCTACAGCAGCAGTATAGCTCTGGAACACACAGAGAGGAGATCACACACACACACACACACACAGAGGAGATAACACACACACACACAGAGGAG
Source organism: Oncorhynchus kisutch (assembly GCF_002021735.2). Taxonomy (NCBI): domain Eukaryota; kingdom Metazoa; phylum Chordata; class Actinopteri; order Salmoniformes; family Salmonidae; genus Oncorhynchus; species Oncorhynchus kisutch. The sequence goes on along the minus strand of NW_022261978.1, from coordinate 4,058,093 downwards.
ATAACACACACACACACAGAGGAGATAACACACACACACACAGAGGAGATAACACACACACACATCCACCCCCCCCCACCACAACACAACACACACACACACTCCCAACACAAACACACCCAACACACCCCCAACACACACACACACACACTCCCCTAACACAAACACACCCAACACAAACACACCCAACACACACATTGAACTCACCACGACTGATTCCATGAGGACTCTGTGTCTGGGATGAGGCTGGACCACCAGACCTCTCAGAGGTTCCTCCACCCCGACCAACAGGCTGAGACTGGCCTCCGTCACCTCGCTGTGGACACACACACACACGTGATGAGCAAAATTGAGACTTGAAGACTTGTGTTAGCTTCCCTAACAGACTAATATACTGGCTATACAATCACACTGTATGTAGATATACTGTATGTAGATATACTGTATGTGATATACTGTATATAGATATACTGTATGTATATATACTACATGTGATATACTGTATGTAGATATACTACATGTGATATACTGTATATAGATATACTGTATGTGATATACTGTATGTAGATATACTGTATGTGATATACTGTATGTAGATATACTGCATGTGATATACTGTATGTAGATATACTGTATGTGATATACTGCATGTGATATACTGTATGTAGATATACTGTATGTGATATACTGTATGTAGATATACTGTATGTGATATACTGTATGTAGATATACTGTATGTGATATACTGCATGTGATATACTGTATGTGATATACTGTATGTGATATACTGTATGTAGATATACTGCATGTGATATACTGTATGTAGATATACTGTATGTGATATACTGTATGTGATATACTGTATGTGATATACTGTATGTGATATACTGTATGTAGATATACTGTATGTGATATACTGCATGTGATATACTGTATGTGATATACTGTATGTGATATACTGTATGTATATATACTGCATGTGATATACTGTATGTAGATATACTGTATGTGATATACTGTATGTGATATACTGTATGTGATATACTGTATGTAGATATACTGTATGTGATATACTGTATGTGATATACTGTATGTAGATATACTGTATGTAGATATACTGTATGTGATATACTGTATGTAGATATACTGTATGTAGATACACTCCTAGAGAAAAGGGTTCCAGAAGGGTTCGATGCTGTCCCCATAGCAGAACCCTTTTTGGTTCCAGGTAGAACCCTTTTTGTTTCCAGGGTAGAACCCTTTTGGGTTCCATGTAGAACCCTTTGTGGAACATGGACCCAAAGGGTTCTCCTATTGGGACAGCCGAAGATCCCTTTCATGTTCTAGAACGCACCCTTGTTTCAGTGTAGGGACGTATAGAATCATAGAGATATCTGACCTGTGTGCTGACAGATTCACCACCACCGGCCCCCTCTCCTCCCCGAGCCCCAGATCTATCACCGCAAACAGACTGTGGCTCTGGTTCCCCCCGCCTCTCCCTGGTTCTCCTGCCCTGCCTGCCCCTCTACACTCCCCCACAGTGGGCAGGAAGTCAGGGGGGCAGTGGTCCTGGAAGAGGACACTCTGGTTGCTTCCCTGCCAGTGGGCTTTGGCTCCGTACTGAGAGTGGACCCGGAGCAGAACCACCGTCTGGTTGGGCCTGGATCACAATCACAATCATTTGTATTTGCCAAGTGCATTATTTCACATGTACCAGGAATTTGACCAGGTGAAAGGGTACTGATAATATCTTACAATAAACAGAATATCCAATCCAACACAACACAACGCAATACAACACAACACAACACAACGCAACACATTACCTGAAGTAGTAGGTTCCGTTCTGAGAGGGGGGGTGGAGGACGGTGAGGCCCAGGGGAGGGACCACGCGGATGGGACATGACGCCATGACGGGGAAGGCAGGGTCGTCGGAGGTCACCTCCAGGCTATAGAGCCCCGGCTGGGGGAGGCCGGAGGAGAGCTGGGACCCCTGTAGCTGGGTCTCACTATGCCCAACGTAGAGCACCCTGATCGGGCAGACCACGTCCGCAGCCCAGACTCCTCCTCGAACATCCTCCAGGGTTATTTCAACGCTCTGGTCCAGGTCCACGGAACCTTCTGATTGGTTGGAGTTGGCCCACAGCCAGTCAGATTGGTTGAGGGCCAGGATTGGCTGTCGCCACGGCGACTGGGGTGAAGGGTCGCAGCGGAGCAGGGAGGCGGGGCCAGCGTCGTGCTGCAGGCCGATGATGTCGCCGGGGGAGACCAGCAGGTCCTCGACACGCTCCCTCACCTGAGGGGGAAGGAGAGGAGGAGAGTTTGTTTTAAATGTACTAGTTGTCTTTGTTGTGTGTAGTTGTGTGTATCACTGTAGGTGTTTTGTTCTTTCATCATTGTGTGTGTGTGTGTGTGTGTGTGTGTGTGTGTGTGTGTGTGTGTGTGTGTGTGTGTGTGTGTGTGTGTGTGTGTGTGTGTGTGTGTGTGTGTGTGTGTGTGTGTGTGTGTGTGTGCGTGTGTGTGCGTGTGTGTCTGCCCATCCACTCACCAGTATGTGTGTAACAGGTCCAGCAGGCAGTGTAACCACCACCTCATCCACCAGGCTGTAGCTGGGACGCAGCGCCCCGGGTGGCAGAGTGTCTGCCTGGGTACAGTTGGCACAGGATCCAGGGTGGCAGGGGCTGGCTAGGGGCAGGCAGCGGCCCAGGAAGGGGCACCACTGCTGGGGAGGAGGGCAGGACGTTGATGGTAAAGGGGTGGAGGTGCTGGGATCCATGGAGACACAAAGAGCCACAGGATGACATAGGAGACCACCGCATCCTGGAGGGAGGAGAGTCGGGGTCGTCATGACAGAAACATCATCATGACAGAAACATCATCATGACGGAAACATCATCATGACAGAAACATCATCATGACAGAAACATCATGACAGAAACATCATCATGACAGAAACATCATCATGACAGAAACATCACCATGACAGAAACATCATAATGACAGAAACATCATCATGACAGAAACATCATGACAGAAACATCATCATGACAGAAACATCACCATGACAGAAACATCATAATGACAGAAACATCATGACAGAAACATCATCATGACAGAAACATCATCATGACAGAAACATCATGACAGAAACATCATCATCATCATGACAGAAACATCATCATGACAGAAACATCATCATGACAGAAACATCATGACAGAAACATCATCATGACAGAAACATCATCATGACAGAAACACCATCATGACAGAAACATCATCATGACAGAAACATCATCATGACAGAAACATCATCATGACAGAAACATCATCATGACAGAAACATCATGACAGAAACATCATGACAGAAACATCATCATGACAGAAACATCACCATGACAGAAACATCATCATGACAGAAACATCATCATGACAGAAACATCATCATGACAGAAACACCATCATGACAGAAACATCATCATGACAGAAACATCATGACAGAAACATCATCATCATCATGACAGAAACATCATCATGACAGAAACATCATGACAGAAACATCATGACAGAAACATCATGACAGAAACAACACCATGACAGAAACATCATCATGACAGAAACATCATCATGACAGAAACACCATCATGACAGAAACATCATCATGACAGAAACATCATCATGACAGAAACATCATCATGACAGAAACATCATCATGACAGAAACATCATGACAGAAACATCACCATGACAGAAACATCATCATGACAGAAACATCATCATGACAGAAACATCATCATGACAGAAACACCATCATGACAGAAACACCATCATGACAGAAACATCATCATCATCATGACAGACACATCATCATGACAGAAACATCATCATGACAGAAACATCATGACAGAAACATCATCATGACAGAAACATCATGACAGAAACATCATCATGACAGAAACATCATCATGACAGAAACACCATCATGACAGAAACATCATGACAGAAACATCATCATGACAGAAACATCACCATGACAGAAACATCATCATGACAGAAACATCATCATGACAGAACATCATCATGACAGAAACATCATCATGACAGAAACATCATCATGACAGAAACATCATGACAGAAACATCATGACAGAAACATCACCATGACAGAAACATCATCATGACAGAAACATCATCATGACAGAAACATCATCATGACAGAAACACCATCATGACAGAAACACCATCATGACAGAAACATCATCATCATCATGACAGAAACATCATCATGACAGAAACATCATCATGACAGAAACATCATGACAGAAACATCATCATGACAGAAACATCATGACAGAACATCATCATGACAGAAACATCATCATGACAGAAACACCATCATGACAGAAACATCATGACAGAAACATCATCATGACAGAAACATCACCATGACAGAAACATCATCATGACAGAAACATCATCATGACAGAAACATCATCATGACAGAAACATCATCATGACAGAAACACCATCATGACAGAAACATCATCATGACAGAAACATCATCATCATCATCATGACAGAAACATCATCATGACAGAAACATCATCATGACAGAAACATCATCATGACAAAAACATCATGACAGAAACATCATCATGACAGAAACATCATCATGACAGAAACATCATGACAGAAACATCATCATGACAGAAACAACACCATGACAGAAACATCATCATGACAGAAACATCATCATGACAGAAACATCATCATGACAGAAACACCATCATGACAGAAACATCATCATGACAGAAACATCATGACAGAAACATCATCATCATCATGACAGAAACATCATCATGACAGAAACATCATCATGACAGAAACATCATCATGACAGAAACATCATGACAGAAACATCATCATGACAGAAACATCATGACAGAAACATCATCATGACAGAAACATCATCATGACAGAAACATCATCATGACAGAAACATCATCATGACAGAAACATCATGACAGAAACATCATCATGACAGAAACATCATCATGACAGAAACATCACCATGACAGAAACATCATCATGACAGAAACATCATCATGACAGAAACATCATCATGACAGAAACATCATCATGACAGAAACACCATCATGACAGAAACATCATCATGACAGAAACATCATGACAGAAACATCATCATGACAGAAACATCATCATGACAGAAACATCCAGTGCTTAATTTGAGCCAGAACAGGATCCGGCACCTCTACGTTTTGGACTGTTTAATCTGAATTGCCTCTTCGTTAAATATCCTGTTAAAAAGTTAATCTGAATTGCCTCTTCGTTAAATATCCTGTTAAAAAGTTAATCTGAATTGCCTCTTCGTTAATTATCTGTTAAAAAGTTAATCTGAATTGCCTCTTCGTTAAATATCCTGTTAAAAAGTTAATCTGAATTGCCTCTTCGTTAAATATCCTGTTAAAAAGTTAATCTGAATTGCCTCTTCGTTAAATATCCTGTTAAAAAGAACATCTGAATTGCCTCTTTGTTAATTATCTGTTAAAAAGTTCATCTGAATTGCCTCTTCGTTAATTATCTGTTAAAAAGTTCATCTGAATTGCCTCTTCGTTAATTATCCTGCCCTGCAACATCGCACCCTGTTTGAGACCAACACGTGGCCATGGCTGTGTGAGTAGCAAGCCTGTATCTCTCACAGAACTAGAATGAGATTCACTTTCTGTGTTCTCTCTCCCTCTCTGTTCTGATAGACATGAGCCTGCAACTCCCGTCTGTCCAGCATTGCATTTCATCATTTATTTAGTTACAGAATCAAGGCTGTCTGTTCAGAAAGAAATTAAATGATTCAGTTTGTCCTACTACACCATGAGAAGGTCTATCATTTAGCCACAGAGGATCAATAGTTTCTTTTGAAAAACTGCCTGGCTGTGGATTGTGTGTAGCCCAATAACAAGGCCTACAGTCAGGGATGTACATCTGTCAGTGAACGACAGCATGCAGACAAACAGGCCTTTCACAATATTTCAAATGAAGGGAAACACAGGTTGGAAAGCAAATGTCTCCTGCAGAAAACAGAAGACTCTAATCTGTCTGCTGCAGGCTGGAAAAATATTTGATCAACTTCTAAATATTGTTTTACATAGTAAAGAGAGAGAGAGGCTTTTGGCACAAACACATCGGACGTCACTGGTGAGTGATCTGAGCATCATTAGGGGAGTGATCTGATCATCATTAGGTGAGTGATCTGAGCATCATTAGGTGAGTGATCTGAGCATCATTAGGTGAGTGATCTGAGCATCATTAGGTGAGTGATCTTAGCATCATTAGGGGAGTGATCTGATCATCATTAGGTGAGTGATCTGAGCATCATTAGGTGAGTGATCTGAGCATCATTAGGTGAGTGATCTGAGCATCATTAGGGGAGTGATCTGAGCATCATTAGGGGAGTGATCTGAGCATCATTAGGTGAGTGATCTGAGCATCATTAGGTGAGTGATCGGAGCATCATCAGGTGAGTGATCTGAGCATCATTAGGTGAGTGATCTGAGCATCATTAGGTGAGTGATCGGAGCATCATCAGGTGAGTGATCTGAGCATCATCAGGTGAGTGATCTGAGCATCATTAGGTGAGTGATCTGAGCATCATTAGGTGAGTGATCTGAGCATCATTAGGGGAGTGATCTGAGCATCATTAGGGGAGTGATCTGAGCATCATTAGGTGAGTGATCTGAGCATCATTAGGTGAGTGATCGGAGCATCATCAGGTGAGTGATCTGAGCATCATTAGGTGAGTGATCTGAGCATCATTAGGTGAGTGATCGGAGCATCATCAGGTGAGTGATCTGAGCATCATCAGGTGAGTGATCTGAGCATCATTAGGTGAGTGATCTGAGCATCATCAGGTGAGTGATCTGAGCATCATTAGGTGAGTGATCTGAGCATCATTAGGTGAGTCAGTGAATGAAACTGGAAAGCATTTTTAGGACTATGATTTCCTCCACACATCAAGACCTGGACTATTGATGGGTTCAAGACAAGGTCGATTTTTATTGATCTCAGATTCTCAGTTTGTCAGTTTCAAAGTAGCCTGTCATTTCAATTATTTGTGAGTTATTGAAAAGATTCTGCCAGTCTCCAGTCATCTACAGAACTGCATGAAATGTATTGATAAAAGGCTTTCCCCGGACCCTCGACTACTCAACATGTTCCCAGTGTGGGCAACCTGTGTAAGTGCCTCTACTCTACTGCTCTACACCACTACGCAAATGTGATGATATGCATGCATGGATTTATTATAAAAGGTGTTGTTTTTTCTCAGACATTCTGGTATCTCAGAACTCCCCAGAACTCCCCCCCCCCCCCCTCACTTTTGGTTCCGGAAACTCCCAATTTATAAATGAAGCACTGGAGACATCATCATCTGTCATTTCAGCCTTTGTTTTACAACTCAAGCAGTTCAGATTATTGAGCTTTCTGTCTTGACGGATGAAAAACATCAAAACTAAAAGCTAAACTTTCCACTGACAGGAAGCCAAAAGGCAGAGGAAGAGATGGAGGGAAGGAGAGAGGATGGGAGAGAAAGAGAGAGCTGGCAGAGGGAGAGAAAGAGGGAGCTGGCAGAGAGAAAGAAAGAGAGAGCTGGCAGAGGGAGAGAAAGAGAGCTGGCAGAGAGAAAGAAAGAGAGAGCTGGCAGAGGGAGAGAAAGAGGGAGAGAAAGAGAGAGCTGGCAGAGGGAGAGAAAGAGAGAGCTGGCAGAGGGAAAGAAAGAGAGAGCTGGCAGAGGGAGAGAAAGAGGGAGCTGGCGGAGAGAAAGATAGAGAGAGGCAGAGTGGCAGAGAAAGAGGGAGAGAAAGAGAGAGCTGGCAGAGGGAGAGAAAGAGAGAGCTGGGCAGAGAGAAAGAGAGAGCTGTGTGTGGTGTGTGTGTGTGTGTGTGTGTGTGGTGTGGTGTGTGTGTGTGTGTGTGTGTGTGTGGTGTGTGTGTGTGTGTGTGTGTGTTGTGTGTTGTGTGTGTGTGTTGTGTTGTGTCCGTGTTATTGGTCTGTCTTCCTATGTGTCCTCACCAGGCAGCAGCAGGGTTAGTCCCAGGGTGCTGGCCACAGTGAGGTCTGTAGATCTGTAGGACAAGCTGAGTGTGTGAGGACAGCTCCTGAAAGATGAACTCTACAGATGACACACACCTGCCTGAACAAACCCCAACGCTGGGAACAACAGGATCTGATGAGGAGAGACAGAGAGAGAGAGGGGAGGAGAGAGGAAGAGGAGAGAGAGAGAGAGAAGGGGAGAGAGAGAGAGAGAGAGAGAGAGAGGAAGAGAGAAGGGGAGGAGAGAGGGAGAGAGAGAGAGAGACAGAGGACAGGAGAGAGAAGGAGAGAAGAGAGAGAGAGAGAGAGAGAGAGAGAGAGAGGAGAGAGAGAGAGGAGAGAGAGAGGGAGAGGGAGAGGAGAGAGAGAGAGAGAGGGAAGGAAGAAAGAGAGGGGAGGGTGAGAGGGGGTGGAGGAGGAGAGAAACATATTTTAGAGTGACTGTATGAGTGTGTAGACAGAGTGTGAAAGTGTGTGTGTAGTGACATTGTGAGTCTCTCCTCACCTCTATGCTCCTGGCTGGTGGTTCAGGGGAGGAGAGCGGTTGGGGGCGGGGCTACAGAGAGGTCTGTGGGTGGGGAAAACAGCCAAGCCCACCAGTACACCCCCGCATCAGGAACACGCACTGGAG
>NW_022261978.1:4045629-4049261 GCF_002021735.2 Oncorhynchus kisutch | reverse complement strand
AGACGATGAGATGTAACAATAGATGTCTCTGTTGACTGAACTTAAACACACACCCCTACTATCCTAGTAGTACTACTGGAGAAAACAGTATCCTAGTAGTACTACAGGAGAAAACACTATCCTAGTAGTACTACAGGAGAAAACACTATCCTAGTAGTACTACTGGAGAAAACACTATCCTAGTAGTACTACTGGAGAAAACACTATCCTAGTAGTACTACTGGAGAAAACACTATCCTAGTAGTACTACTGGAGAAAACACTATCCTAGTAGTACTACTGGAGAAAACACTATCCTAGTAGTACTACTGGAGAAAACACTATCCTAGTAGTACTACTGGAGAAAACAGTATCCTAGTAGTACTACAGGAGAAAACACTATCCTAGTAGTACTACTGGAGAAAACACTATCCTAGTAGTACTACTGGAGAAAACACTATCCTAGTAGTACTACTGGAGAACACACTATCCTAGTAGTACTACTGGAGAAAACAATATCCTAGTAGTAACTACATGGGAGAAAACACTATCCTAGTAGTACTACGTGAGAAACACTATCCTAGTAGACTACTGTAGAAACACTATAACAGATAAGGTAACAGAGAGGGTAACAGAGAGGGTTGTAAACAGAGAGGGTAACAGAGAGGGTATGTAAACAGAGAGGGTAACAGAGAGGGTATGTAAACAGAGAGGGTAACAGAGAGGGTATGTAAACAGAGAGGGTAACAGAGAGGGTATGTTAAACAGAAGAGGGTAACAGAGAGGTATTCAACAGATTATGGTAACAGAGAGGGAACAGAGAGAGTATGTAAAAGATAGGGTAACAGAGAGGGTATGTAACAGATAGGGTAACAGACAAGGTAAACAGATAGAGTATGTAAAAGATAGGGTAACAGAGAGGGTAACAGAGAGGGTATGTAACAGAGAGAGTATGTAAACAGAGAGGGTAACAGAGAGGGTATGTAAACAGAGAGGTAACCGAGAGGATAACAGAGAGGGTAACAGAGAGGGTATGTAACAGAGAGGGTAACAGAGAGGATAACATAGAGGGTAACAGACGAGGGTAACAGAGAGGGTAACAGAGAGGGTAACAGTGTGAGAGATAGTCGCGGTGGGGGGGGCTGCAGCTGCTGTAAAGGAAGAGTCAACAGATACACATCTGGCAGAGTGGTCCCGCTAAGCGTGTGTGTGTGTGTGTGTGTGTGTCTAGTCTCCTACCTTGGGGGCTGTACTGGCAGACGTAGGCCCGTTTAGTGCTGCAGGGGTGTGAGCTGGGCAGAGCTGTGTGGTCTAGAGACACACACACTTTCCCCCGAACCAGCGTAGCCCGGTCTCTCCCTCCGCCCTCGCCCTCCAGCGCCTCCGATCCGTCCACCCAGCGCCAGCGAGCCTGGAGAGTCCACGTCACTGAGACCCAACCAAACACTACGCTCCCTGTAGGGGGTAGAGACACACACCTCACACACACACACACACACACACACATTATAGAGACCACACACACACACAGTATAGAGACCACACACACACACACATTATAGAGAACACACACCTCACACACACACACACATTATAGAGACCACACACATCTCACACACACACACACACATTATAGAGACCACACCACCTTACACACACACACATTATAGAGACCACACACACCTCACACACACACATTATAGAGACCACACACACACACACAATCACACACACATTATAGAGACCACACACACCTTACACACACACATTATAGAGACCACACACACCTTACACACACACACACATTATAGAGACCACACACACCTTACACACACCCACACACATTATAGAGACCACACACACCTTACACACACCCACACACATTATAGAAAACACACACACCCTTACACACACACGTGCTGTAGACCTACGGTGACCAGAGTGTGTGTGTGTCTGATATATGTATGTGTGTGTGTGTGTGTTGTGTATGTGTGTGTGTGTGTGTGTGTGTGTGTATGTGTGTGTGTGTGTGTGTGTGATATATGTATGTGTGCGTGTGCGTGTGTGGTTGTGTGGTGTATGTGTGTGTGTGTGTGTGTGTGTATGTGTGTGTGTGTGTGTGTGGTGTGTGTGTGTGTATGGTGTGTATATGTGTGTGTGTGTTTGGTGTGTGTATGTGTGTGTATGTGTGTGTGTGTGTACGCGTGTGTGTGTGTGTGTGTGTGTGTGTGTGTGTGTGTGTGTGTGTGTGTGTGTGTGTGTGTCGTTGGGTCAGTGTGTTACGTGTGTGTGTGTACATATGTGTGTGTGTACGTGTGTGTGTGTACCATATGGTGTGTGTGTGTGGTGTGTGTGGTGTGTGTGTGGTGTGTGTGTGTGTGTGTGTGTGTGGTGTGTGTGTGTGTGTGTGTGTACATGTGTGTGTGTACATATGTGTGTGTGGTATGTGTGTGAGTGTGTGTGCGTGTGCGTGTGTGTGCGTGCGTGTGTGTGTGTGTGTGTGTACATGTGCACCTCATGACGTGCTATAGCTGAGCTCTGACACTGAACAATAAAACGACTGTGTTACAATATGAACACTAGTTACGGATTTACTAACACTAGTTACAGGATTTACTAACACTAGTTACAGGATTTACTAACACTAGTTACAGGATTTACTAACACTAGTTACAGGATTTACTAACACTAGTTACAGGATTTATTAACACTAGTTACAGGATTTATTAACACTAGTTACAGGATTTACTAACACTAGTTACAGGATTTACTAACACTAGTTACAGGATTTACTAACACTAGTTACAGGATTTACTAACACTAGTTACAGGATTTACTTAACACTAGTTACAGGATTTACTAACACTAGTTACAGGATTTACTAACACTAGTTACAGGATTTACTAACACTAGTTACAGGATTACTAACACTAGTTACAGGATTTATTAACACTAGTTACAGGACCAGCTTGCTTAGGGGACTCTTCTCCAGGTTCATCTCTCTGTAGGTGATGGCTTTGTTATGTAAGGTTTGGGAATCGCTTCCTTTTAGGTGGTTGTAGAATTGAACGGCTCTTTTCTGGGTTTTGATAATTAGTGGGTATCGGCCTAATTCTGCTCTGCATGCATTATTTGGTGTTCTACGTTGTACTTTTGCAGAATTCGCAGAGTCTCAATTTGGTGTTTGTCCCATTTTGTGAAGTCTTGGTTGGTGAGCGGACCCCAGACCTCACAACCATAAAGGGCAATGGGCTCTATGACTGATTCAAGTATTTTTAGCCAGATCCTAATTGGTATGTTGAATTTTATTTTCCTTTTGATGGCATAGAATGCCCTTCTTGCCTTGTCTCTCAGATCGTTCACAGCTTTGTGGAAGTTACCTGTGGTGCTGATGTTTAGGCCAAGGTATGTATAGTTTTTTGTGTGCTCTAGGGCAACAGTGTCTAAATGGAATTTGTATTTGTGGTCCTGGCGACTGGACCTTTTTTGGAACACCATTATTTTGGTCTTACTGAGATTTACTGTCAGGGCCCAGGTCTGGCAGAATCTGTGCAGAATATCTAGTTGCTGCGTTAGGACCTCCTTGGTTGGTGACAGAAGCACCAGATCATCAGCAAACAGCAGACATTTGACTTTGGATTCTAGCAGGGTGAG
>NW_022261978.1:4035629-4040629 GCF_002021735.2 Oncorhynchus kisutch | reverse complement strand
AGTAGAGTGTGTGTCTATTACACGACCGTTCAACAGTTTGGGGTCACTTAGAAATGTCCTTGATTTTGAAAGAAAAGCACATTTTCTGTCCATTAAAATAACATCAAATTGATCAGAAATACAGTGTAGACATTGTTAATGTTGTAAATGACTATTGTAGCTGGAAACGGCAGATTTTTAATGGAATATCTACATAGGCGTACAGAGGCCCATTATCAGCAACCATCACTCCTGTGTTCCAATGGCACGTTGTGTTAGCTAATCCAAGTTTATCATTTTAAAAGGCTAATTGATCATTAGAAAACCCTTTTGCAATTATGTTAGCACAGCTGAAAACTGTTGTCCTGATTAAAGAAGCAATAAAACTGGCCTTCTTTAGACTAGTAGAGTCTCTGCAGCATCAGCATTTGTGGGTTCAATTACAGGCTCAAAATGGCCAGAAACAAAGAACTTTCTTCTGAAACTCGTCAGTATATTCTTGTTCTGAGAAATTAAGGCTATTCCATGCGAGAAATTGCCAAGAAACTGATGATCTCGTACAACGCTGTGTACTACTCCCTTCACAGAACAGCACAAACTGGCTCTAACCAGAATAGAAAGAGGAGTGGGAGGCCCCGGTGCACAACTGAGCAAGAGGACAAGTACATTTGAGTGTCTAGTTTGAGAAACAGACGCCTCACAAGTCCTCAACTGGCAGCTTCATTAAAAGTACCTCCGCAAAACACCAGTCTCAACGTCAACAGTGAAGAGGCGACTCCGGGAGGCTGGCCTTCTAGGCAGAGTTGCAAAGAAAAAGCCACAACTCAGACTGGCCAATAAAAATAAGCTTTTGAACGTGTGTGTGTGTGTGTATATGTATGTATGTATGTGTATGTGTGTGTGTGTGTGTGTGTGTATGTGTGTGTGTGTGTGTGTGTGTGGTGACTATGTCTCACTGTAGGAAGCCATAAACAGAGAAACAGATAGCGAGCTACACCAGCTACACCAGCCAACACACACACACACACACACACACACATACACCAGCCCCCCACCCCTCCTCTTCCCACTACTCACTGTGTGACTCTGTCGGCCAGCCGTCTGCGTAGCGGGTCAGTGCGGACCACGGCCAGGTCTCCCCCTGTAGAGGAGCACTGTCGCCTGGCCTCGGACCAGCTGAACTCCCCTGGAACCAACTGGAAGCACTGGGACGAGTCTGTAACACTGCATTGGAACACTGCATCCCTGGGACAGTATGGAGTGGCTGGGGGGGGGCATAGACAGGGGGTGGACGAGAGGAGAGAGATCCATGTTGTTGTAAATACTGTGCTGTTTCTATGTGCCGTTTCCTTCCAGATAATACCTCGTCATACCAACAAAACGTGATGAATTGAGAAAGAGGAGTGAGAAAGAGGAGAGGAGAGAGAAAGAGGAGAGGAGAGAGAGAGGAGAGGAGAGAGAAAGAGGAGAGGAGAGAGAGAGGAGAGGAGAGAGAGAGAGAGAGGAGAGGAGAGGAGAGGAGAGGAGAGGAGAGGAGAGGAGAGGAGAGGAGAGGAGAGGAGAGGAGAGGAGAGGAGAGGAGAGGAGAGGAGAGGGAAAGAGGAGAGGAGAGAGAAAGAGGAGAGGAGAGAGAGAGAGAGGAGAGGAGATGAGAGAGAAAGAGGAGAGGAGAGAGAAAGAGGAGGGGAGAGAGAAAGAGGAGAGGAGAGAGAGAAGAGAGAGAAAGAGGAGAGGAGAGAGAAAGAGGAGAGGAGAGAGAGAGAGAAGAGAGAGAAAGAGGAGAGGAGAGAGAAAGAGGAGAGGAGAGAGAAAGAGAAGGGGAGAGAGAAAGAGGAGAGAGAGAAAAAGGAGAGGAGAGAGAAAGAGGAGAGGAGAGAGAGAGAGGAGAGGAGAGGAGAGGAGAGGAGAGGAGAGGAGAGGAGAGGAGAGGAGAGGAGAGGAGAGAGAAAGAGGAGAGGAGAGGAGAGAGAGAGAGGAGAGGAGAGAGAAAGAGGAGAGGAGAGAGAAGAGGAGGGAGAGAGAGAAAGAGGAGAGGAGAGAGAGAGAGAGAGAGAAGAGAGAGAAGAGGAGAGAGAGGAGAGGAGAGAGAGAGAGGAGAGGAGAGAGAAAGAGGAGAGGAGAGAGAAAGAGGAGAGGAGAGAGAGAGAGGAGAGGAGATGAGAGAGAAAGAGGAGAGGAGAGAGAAAGTGGAGAGGAGAGAGAGAGAGGAGAGGAGAGAGAAAGAGGAGAGAGAAAGAGGAGAGGAGAGAGAAAGAGGAGAGGAGAGAGAGAGAGAAGAGGAGAGGAGACGGTGTGTGTGTGTGTGTTTCTGAGTGTGTGTGTGTGTGTGAGTGTGTGTTTCTCTGTGTGTGTGTGTGTGTGTGTGTGTGTGTGTGTGTGTGTGTGTGTGTGTGTGTGTTTGTGTGTGTGTGTGTTTTGTGTGTGTGTGTGTTCTGACCTCTGGCGGCCTCCTGTCCGTCCTTAGTGATCCTCCAGTCCACCGCCACGCCCTCGCCCCCCCAGCTGACCAGTCTTACCGCCAGGCTCTGATTGGCTACGGTCAGCGGTGGGCAGTGCAGCTCCAACCGAGGGGGCAGAGTCACTCTCACCTCCCTGCGTGCACACACCTGGACACACACGTGCGTGCACACACACATATTCTGGTAAATTCACACACATCCAAGCATGGGTTTTTGTGTATTGTGTGTACTGTACAGTGGTGCAAAAAAGTATTTAGTCAGCCACCAATTGTGCAAGTTCTCCCACTTAAAAAGATGAGAGAGGTCTGTCATTTTCATCATAGGTACACTTCAAATATGACAGACAAAATTAGGAAAAAAATCCAGAAAATCACATTGTAGGATTTTTAATGAATTTATTTGCAAATTATGGTGGAAAATAAGTATTTGGTCAATAACAAAAGTTTATCTCAATACTTTGTTATATACCCTTTGTTGGCAATGACAGAGGTCAAACATTTTCTGTAAGTCTTCACAAGGTTTTCACACACTGTTGCTGGTATTTTGGCCCATGCAGTTCTCCTCTAGAGCAGTGATGTTTTGGGGCTGTTGCTTGGCAACACGGACTTTCAACTCCCTCCAAAGATTTTCTATGGGGTTGAGATCTGGAGACTGACTAGGCCACTCCAGGACCTTGAAATGCTTCTTACAAAGCCACTCCTTCGTTGCCCGGGCGTTGTGTTTGGGATCATTGTCATGCTGAAAGACCCAGCCACGTTTCATCTTCAATGCCCTTGCTGATGGAAGGAGGTTTTCACTCAAAATCTCACGATACATGGCACCATTCATTCTTTTCTTTACACGGATCAGTCGTCCTGGTCCCTTTGCAGAAAAACAGCCCCAAAGCATGATGTTTCCACCCCCATGCTTCACAGTAGGTATGGTGTTCTTTGGATGCAACTCAGCATTCTTTGTCCTCCAAACACGACAAGTTCAGTTTTGACATATGACATTCTCACAATCTTCTTCTGGATCATCCAAATGCTCTCTAGCAAACTTCAGACGGGCCTGGACATGTACTGGCTTAAACAGGGGGACACGTCTGGCACTGCAGGATTTGAGTCCCTGGCGGCGTAGTGTGTTACTGATGGTAGGCTTTGTTACTTTGGTCCCAGCTCTCTGCAGGTCATTCACTAGGTCCCCCCGTGTGGTTCTGGGATTTTTGCTCACCGTTCTTGTGATCATTTTGACCCCACGGGGTGAGATCTTGTGTGGAGCCCCAAATCGAAGGAGATTATCAGTGGTCTTGTATGTCTTCCATTTCCTAATAATTGCTCCCACAGTTGATTTCTTCAAACCAAGCTGCTTACCTATTGCAGATTCAGTCTTCGCAGCCTGGTGCAGGTCTACAATTTTGTTTCTGGTGTCATTTGACAGCTCTTTGGTCTTGGCCATAGTGGAGTTTGGAGTGTGACTGTTTGAGGTTGTGGACAGGTGTCTTTTATACTGATAACAAGTTCAAACAGGTGCCATTAATACAGGTAACGAGTGGAGGACAGAGGAGCCTCTTAAAGAAGAAGTTACAGGTCTGTGAGAGCCAGAAATCTTGCTTGTTAGTAGGTGACCAAATACTTATTTTCCACCATAATTTGCAAATAAATTCATAAAAAATCCTTCAATGTGATTTTCTGGATTTTATTTCTCATTTTGTCTGTCATAGTTGATGGTGTACCTATGATGAAAATTACAGGCCTCTCATCTTTTTAAGTGGGAGAACTTGCACAATTGGTGGCTGACTAAATACTTTTTCCCCCAACTTACAGTGTACAAGACTAAAAAGATGTTCAGCTCTTTAACATCCAAGGTAAGAACGATAGAATTACCTCTAGAATGATAGAATTACCTCTAGAATGATAGAATTACCTCTAGAATGATATAATTACCTCTAGAACGATAGAATTACCTCTAGAATGATAGAATTACCTCTAGAATGATAGAATTACCTCTAGAATGATAGAATTACCTCTAGAATGATAGAACGATAGGATTACCTCTAGAACGATAGAATTACCTCTAGAATTATAGAATTACCTATAGAATGATAGAATTCCCTCTAGAATTATTGAATTACCTCTAGAATGAAAGAATTACCTCTAGAATGATAGAACGATAGAATTACCTCTAGAATGATAGAATTACCTCTAGAATGATAGAACGATAGAATTACCTCTAGAATGATAGAATTCCCTCTAGAATGATAGAATTACCTCTAGAATGATAGAATTACCTCTAGAATGATAGAATGATAGAATTACCTCTAGAATGATAGAACTAAATAATTACCTCCTTGGGTCCGGCCCAGGCGGTGACACTGACAGGGTAGCGCCCAGGGACGGCGTATTTATGACGCGTCTTCATGTCGACCGTTTCCGTAGCGTTGACCCGGGGTGAAAGGTCACCGAAGTCCCAGGAGAGGGTGACAGGGGTCACCGAAGAGAGGATAGACAGATGAGCGGAGGAGTGGACGCTGACGGGAGGGAAAGGAGGGAGAGACGCAGCGAAGTCCACCACAAAGACGTCATG
>NW_022261978.1:4014835-4030529 GCF_002021735.2 Oncorhynchus kisutch | reverse complement strand
AACAACTGGCCCCCGGGTTCTGATGACGTGGACCCCCATTAACAACTGTCCCCTGGGTTCTGATGACGTGGACCCCCATTAACAACTGTCCCCGGGTTCTGATGACGTGGACCCCCATTAACAACTGGCCCCCGGGTTCTGATGACGTGGACCCCCATTAACAACTGTCCCCCGGGTTCTGATGATGTGGACCCCCATTAACAACTGTCCCCTGGGTTCTGATGACGTGGACCCCTATTAACAACTGTCCCCGGGTTCTGATGACGTGGACCCCCATTAACAACTGTCCCCCGGGTTCTGATGACGTGGACCCCCATTAACAACTGTCCCCCGGGTTCTGATGACGTGGACCCCCATTAACAACTGTCCCCTGGGTTCTGATGACGTGGACCTCCATTAACAACTGTCCCCCCGGGTTCTGATGACGTCGAACCCCATTAACAACTGTCCCCCGGGTTCTGATGACGTCGAACCCCATTACAACAGCCCCCAGGTTCTGATGACGTGGACCCCCATTAACAACTGTCCCCCGGGTTCTGATGACGTGGACCCCCATTAACAACTGTCCCCCGGGTTCTGATTGACGTGGACCCCATTAACAACTGTCCCCCGGGTTCTGATGATGTGGACCTCCATTAACCAACTGTCCCCTGGGTTCTGATGACGTGGACCCCCCATTAACAACTGTCCCCCGGGTTCTGATGACGTGGACCCCCATTAACAACTGTCCCCCGGGTTCGATGACGTGGACCCCATTAACAACTGGCCCCCTCCATTAACAAACTGTCCCCCGGGTTCTGATTGACGTGGACCCCCTATTAACAACTGTCCCTTCGGGGTCCGGACACAGAACATCCACTAGGATCACTGCTTTACCTGCTCTGTGGGACTACAAGGAGGACACCTGCTCTGTGGGACTACGGGGAGACACCTGCTCTGCGGGACTACAGGGATACACCTGCTCTGTGGGACTACGGGGAGACACCTGCTCTGCGGGAACTACAGGGAGACACCTCTGCTCTGTGGGATTACAGGAGACACCTGCTCTGTGGGGACTACAGGGAGACACCTGCTCTGGTGGAACTACAGGGAGACACCTGCTCTGTGGAAGTACAGGGAGACACCTGCTCTGTGGGATTACAGGGAGACACCTGCTCTGTGGGACTACAGGGAGACACCTGCTCTGTGGAACTACAGGGAGACAACCTGCTCTGTGGAACTACAGGGAGACCCTGCTCTGTGGGACTACGGGGGAGACACCTGCTCTGTGGAATTACAGGGAGACACCTACTCTGTGGGATTACAGGAGACACCTGCTCTGTGGGACTACAGGGAGACACCTGCTCTGTGGAACTACAGGAGACACCTGCTCTGTGGATTACAGGGAGACACCTGCTCTGTGGACTACAGGGACACACCTGCTCTGTGTAACTACAGGGAGACACCTGCTCTGTGGGACTACAGGGAGACACCTGCTCTGTGGAACTACAGGGAGACACCTGCTCTGTGGGACTACAGGGAGACACCTGCTCTGTGGGATTACAGGGAGACACCCTGCTCTGTGGAACTACAGGGAGACACCTGCTCTGTGGAACTACAAGGAGACACCTGCTCTGTTAGACTACAGGGAGACACCTGCTCTGTGGGACTACCAGGGAAACACCTGCTCTGTGGGACTACAGGGAGACACCTGTGAGTGAGTGAGTGAGTGAGTGATGAGTGAGTGAGTGAGTGAGTGAGTGAGTGAGTGGTGTGAATGAGTGAGTGAGAGTGTGCAGGCAAGGGCGGCGCATTCCCAAAAGGAAACATCTGCACATTCCAGACGAGCTCTGTAAGAGAGCGGGAAAGAGAGAGGGGGGAGAGAGAGGGAAGGGGAGAGAGAGGAAGGGGGAGAGAGAGGGGAGGGGGGAGAGAGGAAAGGGGGAGAGAGAGGGAGGGGGAGGGAGAGAGATGGAGGGGGGGGGAGAGAGGGGGAGAGAGAGGAAAGGGGGAGAGAGAGGGAGGGGGAGAGAGAGGGGAGAGATGGGGGGAGAGAGAGAGGGGGGAGAGAGAGGGGGAGCGAGAGGAAGGGGAGAGAGAGGAAGGGGGAGAGAGAGGGAGGGGGAGAGAGAGGGAGAGAGAGAGGGGGGAGAGAGAGAGGGGGAGAGAGAGGGGGAGAGAGAGAGCAACATATCCTCCAGAAAGACTGAAGAGAAGGGGGGGAGGGGGTCTGGCGGCTGTCTTGGGGCCTTGTGGCTTGGTCACCGCTCTATTCTGGTGCTCTGTTAAACTCAATCACTATTGGGGAGTAGTGTGCTTGTGTCGCCCCTCCTATTCTAGTTGAGGATTAGGAGAGAGATCCTATCTGGTGTCACCTCTCTCTCTCTCTCTCTCTCTCTCTCTCTCTCTCTCTCTCTCTCGTTCTCTCTCTCTCTCCCACCTCTCCCTCTCTCTCTCTCTCTCTCCCACCTCTCCCACCTCTCCCTCTCTCGTTCTCTCTCTCTCTCTCCCACCTCTCCCTCTCTCTCTCTCCCACTGCTCTCTCTCTCCCTCTCTCTCTCTCTCCCACCTCTCTCTCTCCCACCTCTCTCTCTCTCTCTGCCACCTCTCTCTCTCTCTTCCTCTCTCTCTCCCACCTCTCTCTCTCTCTCCCACCTCTCCCCCTCCCACTCTCTTCCACCTCTCTCTCTCTCTCTCTTCTTCGCTCTCTTCCACCTCTCTCTCTCTCTCCCACCTCTCTCTCTCTCTCTCCCCCTCCCTCTCTTTCTCTCTTCCACCTCCCTCTCTGTCTCTCTCTCTCTCTCTCTCTCTTCCACCTCTCTCTCTCTCCCACCTCTCTGTCTCTCTCTCTCTCTCTGCCACCTCTCTCTCTTTCTCTCCCTCTCTCTCTCTCTTCCACCTCTCTCTCTCTCTCTCTCTCTCTCCCACATCTCTCTCTCTCCCCCACCTCTCTCTCACACACACACACACACAACGTGCAGTCAGGGTAAGCAGTGCCTGTAAAATTCAAAATATTTATACATACACGACCGTTCAACAGTTTGGGGTCACTTAGAAATGTCCTTGTTTTTGAAAGAAAAGCACATTTTCTGTCCATTAAAATAACATCAAAATGATCAGAAATACAGTGTAGACATTGTTAATGTTGTAAATGACTATTGTAGCTGGAAACAGCTGGTTTTTAATGGAATATCTACAGAGGCGTACAGAGGCCCATTATCAGCAACCATCCCTCCTGTGTTCCAATGGCACGTTGTGTTAGCTAATCAAAGTTTAGCACTTTAAAAGGCTAATTGATCATTAGAAAACACTTTTGCAATTATGTTAGCACAGTTGAAAACGGTGGTGCTGATTAAAGAAGCAATAAACTGGCTCTAAATCCCAATCCACTGTATGCCACATAGGTTTGTAACTAATATATTCTCCATCTAGTTTTATTTGCTAACAGAGAATGTTAAACAATACTGTGTGTGTCTGTGTGTCTGTGTGTGTCTGTGTGTCTGTGTGTGTCTGTGTGTGTCTGTGTGTGTCTGTGTGTGTGTCTGTGTGTGTCTGTGTGTGTGTGTCTGTGTGTGTCTGTGTGTGTCTGTGTGCGTCTGTGTGTGTGTCTGTGTGTCTGTGTGTGTCTGTCTGTGTGTGTCTGTGTGTGTCTGTATGTGTCTGTATGTGTCTGTGTGTGTCTGTGTGTGTCTGTATGTGTCTGTGTGTGTCTGTGTGTGTCTGTATGTGTCTGTGTGTGTCTGTGTGTGTCTGTGTGCGTCTGTGTGTCTGTGTGTGTCTGTGTGTGTGTGTGTCTGTGTGTGTCTGTGTGTCTGTGTGTGTCTGTGTGTCTGTCTGTGTGTGTCTGTGTGTGTGTCTGTGTGTCTGTGTCTGTGTGCGCCAAGTGTTGGAATGGTAAACACCACAGAGTTATTGTTTTCTGTTGGCACAAGAGACAGGGGGAAGGGGGGGGGGAGAGCTCTGTGTTCTCGGGGAAGAGCTCTGTGTTCTCGGGGAAGAGCTCTGTGTTCTCGGGGAAGAGCTCTGTGTTCTCGGGGAAGAGCTCTGTGTTCTCAGGGGAAGAGCTCTGTGTTCTCAGGGGAAGAGCTCTGTGTTCTCAGGGGAAGAGCTCTGTGTTCTCAGGGGAAGAGCTCTGTGTTCTCGGGGAAGAGCTCTGTGTTCTCGGGGAAGAGCTCTGTGTTCTCAGGGAAGAGCTCTGTGTTCTCGGGGAAGAGCTCTGTGTTCTCGGGGGAAGAGCTCTGTGTTCTCGGGGAAGAGCTCTGTGTTCTCGGGGAAGAGCTCTGTGTTCTCAGGGGAAGAGCTCTGTGTTCTCAGGGGAAGAGCTCTGTGTTCTCAGGGAAGAGCTCTGTGTTCTCAGGGGAAGAGCTCTGTGTTCTCAGGGGAAGAGCTCTGTGTTCTCAGGGGAAGAGCTCGGTGTGGATACACACCGTCTAGCGTCAAGGGAACTCGCTGGATCCCCCACGTCCATAGAGCCCTGGAAGTGTTCCTGCGGCATGGACAAGACAAGGCCCTTGCCGCTGACGAAGGCCAGTACTCCGTTGGTCGGCAGCACACGGAGCAGCATCAACAGCAGCCGGAAGTTCAATGGAAAACAAGGTCAGTTTTACAGGAAATGTAACACCACACTCGTTTTAAAAACAGGTTCAAGACTCAAATGAACTTTCAGAATCAAGTAATTGACAGGTGACTGTTTATTTACTCAGAAAAAGCGGGAAATGGAGAATGAACTCCTTTGTGTGTTCTGCCATTTTGTCTCAGACATGTTTGCGAGCAGCTGTCCTCACTGAGCCTCACCCTGCAAAGGAATGACCTGATCCTCCACAAGCCACATCGAGTTGAGGAAGACAGTGACCAGACTGGAAGCACTAAATCTGAGGGCGAAGGCAGCAGGCATGCTGGAGAAGATCCAGACCATGCTTGTTCAGCAGCAGGGTGATGAGAGGAGATTCCTGGTGTGGTAGGATGAGAGCTTGTTAGGCTGTGAGACAAATCAATGATTAAAACCGATGATTAAAGACAGATTCTCAGTGTGAGAATCAATGTATCCGTTTCCCAATAGAACGATTTGAGGAGGAGGAGGGAAATGCAGTGGAGGAGTCTTCACATGTTTATTATGGGAGACAGACAGATGGCCAGACATTTCACTGTGTGTAGTGGTGTGTGTGTGTGTGGTGTGTGTGTGTGTGTGTGTGTGTGTGTGTGTGTGTGTGTGTGTGTGTGTGTGTTGTATGTATGTGTGTGTGGTGGTGTGTGTGTGTGTGTGTGTGTGTGTGTGTGTGTGTGTGTCGTGTGTGTGTGTGTGTGTGTATGTGTGTGTGTATGGTGTGTGTGTGTGTGTGTGTGTTATGTATGTGTGTGTGTGTGTGTGTGTGTGTGTGTGTGTGTGTGTGTGTATGTATGTGTGTGTGTGTGTGTGTGTGTTGTTTCTGTTAAGGGAAGGACACCGAAGGGGAATCTGAAAGGCTTCACGGACCTCACCAGTCCCCAGCTGAAGCAGCACATGGAGGCGTCCATCAACATGGTCCATCAACATGGTCCGTCAACATGGTCCGTCAACATGGTCCGTCAACATGGTCCATAAACATGGTCCGTCAACATGGTCCGTCAACATGGGTCCGTCAACATGGTCCGTCAACATGGTCCGTCAACATGGTCCATCAACATGGTCCGTCAACATGGTCCGGTCAACATGGTCCGTCAACATGGTCCATTCAACATGGTCCATCAACATGGTCCATCAACATGGTCCGTCAACATGGTCCATCAACATGGTCCATCAACATTGTCCGTCAACATGGTCATCAACATGGTCCATCAACATGGTCCATCAACATGGTCCGTCAACATGGTCCATCAACATGGTCATCAACAATGTCCGTCAACATGGTCCATCAACATGGTCCATCAACATGGTCCATCAACATGGTCCGTCAACATGGTCCATCAACATGGTGGATGATCTCAAAGCCAGGTTAGGTGGTCTGCTGAAGGATGAGGGTGTCCAGAACCCAGTCTTTCAGAGTGAATAAACCCTGACACCAGAAGACCAGCCTTCTCACCTTTGGCGATGACGGATGTGGCAGAACTGATGAGGCGTTTCAAGGAGCCTCTAGAGAGGTTCAGAGGTCATGTGACACTGCGTTGCCACACGAGACAGTGCTGTGTTTGCATATGTGCCGAGTCTCTTGTTCTGTCCTGCAGATCGGGGCGCAACATGGCTGCAGTCCAGGATGAGTGGCAGGGGCTGATAATCCTGGTCAGTCACAATGTCAGGACCAAGTCCTCCAGTGGCTGTGGGAGACCATGTTGACAAAGGACCCCTACAGGCACCATTACAAGGTAGACTAACAGTCCTGAGGGGAGACCATGTTGACAAAGGACCCCTACCGGCACCATTACAAGGTCGACTAACAGTCCTGAGGGGGAGAGCATGTTGACAAAGGACCCCTACAGGCACCATTACAAGGCGACTAACAGTCCTGAGGGGAGAGCATGTTGACAAGGACCCCTACAGGCACCATACAAGGTAGACTAAACAGTCCTGAGGGAGAGCATGTTCACAAAGGACCCCTACAGGCACCACTTACAAGGTAGACTAACAGTCCCTGAGTGGTTATATATGGTATCTATGGTTGGTTTCGATAAGTCAGGTAAGAGTTTTAAATAAATTGAAAGATCATCTTTTCCCTAGAACATACTGGAGTTGGTGCAGCGTATGCTGGCGCTGCCCATATCAGCCGCCCCGGTGTGAGAGAGGCTTCTCTGCTCAGAACCGGAGGAAGAATTCGACAAGAAGCTGCCTTGAGGTCTCCACCAGGGAAGACCTGATGAGGATCAGCCTGGAGGTCTCCACCAGGGAAGACCTGATGAGGATCAACTTGGAGGTCTCCACCAGGGAAGACCTGATGAGGATCAGCCTGGAGGTCTCCACCAGGGAAGACCTGATGAGGATCAGCCTGGAGGTCTCCACCAGGGAAGACCTGATGAGGATCAGCCTGGAGGTCTCCACCAGGGAAGACCTGATGAGGATCAGCCTGGAGGTCTCCTGTCGAGGAGTTGGATCCCACTCCTGCCGTGGACCGCTGGCCGACCTCTAAGCGTGCCAGACGGCCGACCTCTAAGCGTGCCAGACGGCCGACCTCTAAGCGTGCCAGACGGCCGACCTCTAAGCGTGCCAGACGGCTGACCTCTAAGCGTGCCAGACGGCTGACCTCTAAGCGTGCCAGACGGCTGACCTCTAAGCGTGCCAGACGGCTGACCTCTAAGCGTGCCAGACGGCCAAGAGACAACAGCAGCTGGGTCCAGTAGGCACGGATCAATGTGTGATTTTGGTGGTATGTGCTGTCCCACAGATATGTCCCTTAGTACACACACACACGTACACACACACAGTATAAATTGTTTGTTAATAAACTCTGTTACATTTTTCACTGTGCTCCTAAATGTCTGTGTGCTCCTAAATGTCTGTGTGCTGCTAAATGTCTGTGTGCTCCTAAATGTCTGTGTGCTCCTAAATGTCTGTGTGCTCCTAAATGTCTGTGTGCTCCTAAATGTCTGTGTGCTCCTAAATGTCTGTGTGCCCCTACATGTCTGTGTGCTCCTAAATGTCTGTGTGCTCCTACATGTCTGTGTGCTCCTAAATGTCTGTGTGCTCCTAAATGTCTGTGTGCTCCTACATGTCTGTGTGCTCCTAAATGTATGTGTGCTCCTAAATGTCTGTGTGCTCCTAAATGTCTGTGTGCTCCTAAATGTCTGTGTGCCCCTAAATGTCTGTGTGCTCCTAAATGTCTGTGTGCTCCTAAATGTCTGTGTGCTCCTAAATGTCTATTTCCCCAAACATTTGAACGGTAGTGTACCTTTTATCAAGAATTATTTTGTCATCTTCATGTTTTGGCTGCGTGATAAAAATCTATTTCTGAGGGCCTCCCGGTTGGCGCAGTGGTTAACCTTGTCGCAACAGCGACTCCTGTGGCGGGCCGGCGCGGGGCGCGCTAACCCGAGGTGGCCAGGTGCACGGTGTTTCCTCCGACACATTGGTGCGGCTGGCTTCCGGGTTGGATGGCGCTGTGTTAAGAAGCAGTGCGGTTGGGTTGTGTATCGGAGGACGCATGACTTTCAACCTTCGTCTCTCCTGAGCCCGTACGGGAGTTGTAGCGATGAGACAAGATAGTAGCTACTAACAATTGGACACCACGAAATTGGGGAGAAAAAGGGGTAAAATAAATAAAAAACATCTATTTCTGAACTTCCCAAATTCACATGTCAAAATGTGCCATGTGCCCCGCCCTTCCAACTCCAAACTCAGTGCTCATGTCCTTGACAGGAGCGTTCCTCTACCTAACACACGGCGGAAGGAGAAGCTCTGCTCAATATGTCCCATTCATTTTCATTGCACTCAAATGATAGACGAGATGCTTATTGGGGTGAAAGAAGTCATGAGATGGGCAGGAGATGAAGGGTAAGGTTTATGGTTATGGTTATGGTTAGGTTTATGGTTATGGTTATGGTTCAGGTTAGGTTTATGGTTATGGTTATGGTTATGGTTATGGTTCAGGTTAGGTTTATGGTTAAGGTTTATGGTTAAGGTTTATGGTTAAGGTTAGGTTTATGGTCAAGGTTAGGTTTATGGTTCAGGTTAGGTTTATGGTTAAGGTTAGGTTTATGGTTCAGGTTAGGTTTATGGTTAGGTTTATGGTTCAGGTTAGGTTAGGTTTATGGTTATGGTTATGGTTCAGGTTAGGTTAGGTTTATGGTTATGGTTATGGTTCAGGTTAGGTTAGGTTTATGGTTAAGGTTTATGGTTAAGGTTAGGTTTATGGTTAAGGTTAGGTTTATGGTTAAGGTTAGGTTTATGGTTAAGGTTAGGTTTATGGTCAAGGTTAGGGATAGTGTGTGTACGACTGTATAATGTGACCTCCTCCATGTCTATTAGCTAGCAGCAGGCTGGCTCCTGTTCTCCCTGCTACCTCTAGCACATATGGTTCTGCTTCACACAGAAGTATGGGCAAGGATACACACACACACACACACGGTTCTGTTTTAGTAACGGCGTGGCCGGGGCCAATGATCTAACCATTCCTTATAAGGGCTGTCTGGTGCCACTTATACTGGGCTGGAGAAGCACACAACTGGGACAACGGGAGAGAAAGTGGAGAGAGAGAGAGAAAGTGGAGCGAGATAGAAAGTGGAGAGAGAAAGAGAGAGAGAAAGTGGAGAGAGAGAAAGTGGAGCGAGAGAGAGAGAGAGAGAGAAAGTGGAGAGAGAAAGAAAGTGGAGAGAGAGAGAGAGAGAAAGTGGAGAGAGAAAGAAAGTGGAGAGAGAGAGAGAGAGAAAGTGGAGAGAGAAAGAAAGTGGGGGAGAGAGAGAGAGAGAGAAAGTGGAGAGAGAGAGAGAGAAAGTGGACAGAGAGAGAGAGAGAAAGTGGAGAGAGAAAGAAAGTGGAGAGAGAGAGAAAGTGGAGAGAGAAAGAGAGAGAAAGTGGAGAGAGAAAGAAAGTGGAGAGAGAGAGAGAGAAAGTGGAGAGAGAGAGAGAAAGTGGAGAGAGAGAGAAAGAGAAAGTGGAGAGAGAAAGAAAGTGGAGAGAGAGAAAGTGGAGAGAGAAAGAAAGTGGAGAGAGAGAGAGAAAGTGGAGAGAGAGAGAGAGAGACAGAAAGTGGAGAGGGAGAGAGAGAGAAAGTGGAGAGAGAAAGAAAGTGGAGAGAGAGNAGCCAGAGGTGTCTGTTGTTTACGATCTTCTGAATCCGATATGGAAGACGGGAAATCCAAACGAGAGCTCTGTGTTCTCGGGGAAGAGCTCTGTGTTCTCGGGGAGGAGCTCTGTGTTCTCAGGGAAGAGCTCTGTGTTCTCGGGGAGGAGCTCTGTGTTCTCAGGGAAGAGCTCTGTGTTCTCGGGGAGGAGCTCTGTGTTCTCGGGGAAGAGCTCTGTGTTCTCCGGGAAGAGCTCTGTGTTCTCAGGGAAGAGCTCTGTGTTCTCGGGGAGGAGCTCTGTGTTCTCGGGGAAGAGCTCTGTGTTCTCGGGGAGGAGCTCTGTGTTCTCGGGGAGGAGCTCTGTGTTCTCGGGGAAGAGCTCTGTGTTCTCGGGGAGGAGCTCTGTGTTCTCAGGGAAGAGCTCTGTGTTCTCGGGGAGGAGCTCTGTGTTCTCGGGGAAGAGCTCTGTGTTCTCCGGGAAGAGCTCTGTGTTCTCAGGGAAGAGCTCTGTGTTCTCGGGGAAGAGCTCTGTGTTCTCCGGGAAGAGCTCTGTGTTCTCGGGGAAGAGCTCTGTGTTCTCGGGGAAGAGCTCTGTGTTCTCGGGGAAGAGCTCTGTGTTCTCAGGGGAAGAAGCTCTGTGTTCTCAGGGGAAGAGCTCGGTGTGGATACCCACCGTCTAGCGTCAAGGGAACTCGCTGGATCCCCCACGTCCACAGAGCCCTGGAAGTGTTCCTGCGGC
Organism: Oncorhynchus kisutch; assembly: GCF_002021735.2. NCBI lineage: Eukaryota > Metazoa > Chordata > Actinopteri > Salmoniformes > Salmonidae > Oncorhynchus > Oncorhynchus kisutch. The sequence goes on along the minus strand of NW_022261978.1, from coordinate 4,020,124 downwards.
ATGGACAAGACACGGCCCTTGCCGCCTGACGAAGGCCAGTACTTCCCGTTGGTCGGCAGCACACGGAGCAGCATCAACAGCAGCCGAAGTTAATGTGAAAACAAGGTCAGTTTTACAGGAAATGTAACCCCACACTCGTTTTACAAAACAGGTTCAAGACTCAAATTAACTTTCAGAATCAAGTAATTGACGGTGACAGTTTATTTACTCAGAAAAGCGGAAAATTGGAGAATGAACTCTTTGTGTGTTCTGCATTTTGTCTCAGACATGTTTGCCGAGCAGCTGTCCTCACTGAGCTCACCCTGCAAAGGAATGACCTGATCCTCCCACAAGCCACATCAGAGTTGAGGAAGACAGTGACCAGACTGGAAGCACTAAATCTGAGGGCGAAGGCAGCAGGCATGCTGGAGAAGATCCAGACCATGCTTGTTCAGCAGCAGGGTGATGAGAGGAGATTCCTGGTGTGGTAGGATGAGAGCTTGTTAGGCTGTGAGAGAAATCAATGATTAAAACCGATGATTAAAGACAGATTCTCAGTGTGAGAATCAATGTATCCGTTTCCCAATAGAACGATTTGAGGAGGAGGAGGGAAATGCAGTGGAGGAGTCTTCACATGTTTATTATGGGAGACAGACAGATGGCCAGACATTTCACTGTTTGTGTGTTTGTGTGTGTGTGTGTATGTATGTGTGTGTGTGTGTGTGTGTGTGTGTGTGTGTGTGTGTGTGTGTGTGTGTGTGTGTGTGTGTGTGTGTTGTGTGTGTGTGTTGTGTGTATGTATGTGTGTGTGTGTGTGTGTGTGTGTGTGTGTGTGTGTGGTTGTGTGTGTGTGTGTGTGTGTGTGTTTGTGTGTGTGTGTGTGTGTTTGGGTGTTGTGTGTGTGTGTGTGTGTGTGTGTGTTGTGTGTGTGTGTGTGTGTGTGTGTGTGTGTGTGTGTGTTGTGTGTGTGTATGTATGTGTGTGTGTGTGGTGTTTGTGTGGTTGTTTCTGGTTAAAGGGAAGGACACCGAAGGGGAATCTGAAGGCTTCACGGACCCTCACCAGTCCCCAGCTGAATGCATGAAGCAGCACATGAGGCGTCATCAACATGGTCCATCAACATGGTCCGTCAACATGGTCCGACAACATGGTCATCAACATGGTCCATCAACATGGTCCGTCAACATGGTCCGTCAACATGGTCCGTCAACATGTCCGTCAACTGGTCATCAACATGGTCCATCAACATGGTCCATCAACATGGTCGTCAAACATGGTCCGTCAACATGGTCCGTCAACATGGTCCGTCAACATGGTCCATCAACATGTCCATCAAACTGGTCCGTCAACATGGTCCATCAACATGGTCCATCAACATGTCCGTCAACATGGTCCGTCAACATGGTCATCAACATGGTCCATCAACATGGTCCGTCAACATGGTCCATCAACATGGTCCATCAACCATGGTCCATCAACATGGTCCGTCAACATGGTCCGTCAACATGGTCCATCAACATGGTGGATGATCTCAAAGCCAGGTTAGGTGGTCTGCTGAAGGATGAGGGTGTCCAGAACCCAGGTCTTTCAGAGTGATAAACCCTGACACCAGAAGACCAGCCTTCTCACCTTTGGCGATGACGGTGTGGCAGAACTGATGAGGCGTTTCAAGGAGCCTCTGGAGAGGCACTGCGTTGCCACACGAGACAGTGCTGTGTTTGCATATGTGCCGAGTCTCTTGTTCTGTCCTGCAGATCGGGGCGCAACATGGCTGCAGTCCAGGATGAGTTGGCAGGGGCTGATAATCCTGGTCAGTCACAATGTCAAGGACCAGTCCTCCAGTGGGCCTGTGGGAGACCATGTTGACAAAGGACCCCTACAGGCACCATTACAAGGTAGACTAACAGTCCTGAGGGGAGACCATGTTGACAAAGGACCCCTACAGGCACCATTACAAGGTCGACTAACAGTCCTGAGGGGAGAGCATGTTGACAAAGGACCCCTACAGGCACCATTACAGGTCGACTAACAGTCCTGAGGGGAGAGCATGTTGACAAAGGACCCCTACAGGCACCATTACAAGGTAGACTAACAGTCCTGAGGGGAGAGCATGTTGACAAAGGACCCCTACAGGCACCATTACAAGGTAGACTAACAGTCCCTGAGTGGTTATATATGGTATCCTATGGTTGGTTTCGATAAGTTCATGGTAAGAGTTTAAATTAAATTGAAAAGATCATCTTTTCCCTAGAACATACTGGAGTTGGTGCAGCGTATGCTGGCGCTGCCCATATCAGCCGCCCGGTGTGAGAGAGGCTTCTCTGCTCAGAACCGGAGGAAGAATTCGACAAGAAGCTGCCTTGAGGTCTCCACCAGGGAAGACCTGATGAGGATCAGCCTGGAGGTCTCCACCAGGGAAGACCTGATGAGGATCAGCCTGGAGGTCTCCTGTCGAGGAGTTGGATCCCACTCCTGCCGTGGACCGCTGGCCGACCTCTAAGCGTGCCAGACGGCTGACCTCTAAACGTGCCAGACGGCCGACCTCTAAGCGTGCCCAGACGGCTGACTCTCTAAGCGAGCCAGACGCTGACCTCTAAACGTGCCAGACGGCCGACATCTAAGCGTGCCAGACGGCCGACCCTCTAAGCGTGCCAGGACGGCCGACCTCTAAGCGTGCCAGACGGCTGACCTCTAAGCGTGCCAGACGGCTGACCTCTAGCGTGCCAGACGGCTTGACCTCTAAGCGTGCCAGACGGCTGACCTCTAAGCGTGCCAGACGGCCAAGAGACAACAGCAGCTGGACAACTGATATCCTTTGGGTCCAGTAGGCACGGATCAATGTGTGATTTTGGTGGTATGTGCTGTCCCACAGATATGTCCCTTAGTACACACACACACGTACACACACACAGTATAAATTGTTTGTTAATAAACTCTGTTACATTTTTCACTGTGCTCCTAAATGTCTGTGTGCTCCTAAATGTCTGTGTGCTCCTAAATGTCTGTGTGCTCCTAAATGTCTGTGTGCTCCTAAATGTCTGTGTGCTCCTAAATGTCTGTGTGCTCCTAAATGTCTGTGTGCTCCTAAATGTCTGTGTGCTCCTAAGTCTGGTCCTAAATGTCTTGTGTGCTCCTAAATGTCTGTGTCCTCTACATGTCTGTGTGCCTCTAAATGTCTGTTTGCTCCTAAATGTCTGTGTGCTCCTAAATGTCTGTGTGCTCCTAAATGTCTGTGTGCTCCTACATGTCTGTGTGCTCCTAAATGTATGTGTGCTCCTAAATGTTAGTGTGCTCCTAAGTCTGTGTGCTCCTAAATGTCTGTGTGCTCCTAAATGTCTGTGTGCTCCTAAATGTCTGTGTGCTCCTAAATGTTCTAATTTCCCCCAAACATTTGAACGTAGTGTACCTTTTACAATAATTATTTTGTCATCTTCATGTTTGGCTGCGTGATAAAAATCAATTTCTGAGGGCCTCCGGTTGGCGCAGTGGTTCAACGTTGTCGCACAGCGACTCCTGTGGCGGTGCCAGGCGCGGGCGCGCTAAAACGCCGAGGTGGCCAGGTGCACGGTTGTTTCCTCCGACACATTGGTGCGGCTGGCTTCCGGGTTGGATTGCGCTGTGTTAAGAAGCAGTGCGGTTGGGTGTGTATCGGAGGACGCATGACTTTCAACCTTCGTCTCTCCCGATCCCGTACGAGAGTTGTAGCGATGAGACAAGATAGTAGCTACTAACAATTGGACACCACGAAATTGGGGAGAAGAAGGGGTAAAATAAATCAAAAACATCTATTTCTGAACTTCCCAAATTCACATGTCAAAATGTGCCATGTGCCCCGCCCTTCCAACTCCAAACTCAGTGCTCATGTCCTTGACAGGAGCGTTCCTTCTTACCTAACACACGGCGGAAGGAGAAGCTCTGCTCAATATGTCCCATTCATTTTCATTGCACTCAATGATAGACGAGATTGCTTATTGGGGTGAAAGACAGTCATGAGATGGGCGGAGATGAAGGGTAAGGTTATGGTTATGGTTATGGTTCAGGTTAGGTTTATGGTTATGGTTATGGTTATGGTTCAGGTTAGGTTATGGTTAAGGTTTATGGTTAAGGTTAGGTTTATGGTCAAGGTTAGGTTTATGGTTCAGGTTTAGGTTTATGGTTAAGTTAGGTTTATGGTTCAGGTTAGGTTTATGGTTAGGTTTATGGTTCAGGTTAGGTTAGGTTTATGGTTATGGTTATGGTTCAGGTTAGGTTAGGTTTATGGTTATGGTTATGGTTCAGGTTAGGTTAGGTTTATGGTTAAGGTTTATGGTTAAGGTTAGGTTTATGGTTAAGGTTAGGTTTATGGTTAAGGTTAGGTTTATGGTCAAGGTTAGGGATAGTGTGTGTACGACTGTATAATGTGACCTCCTCCATGTCTATTAGCTAGCAGCAGGCTGGCTCCTGTTCTCCCTGCTACCTCTAGCACATATGGTTCTGCTTCACACAGAAGTATGGGCAAGGATACACACACACACACACACGGTTCTGTTTTAGTAACGGCGTGGCCGGGGCCAATGATCTAACCATTCCTTATAAGGGCTGTCTGGTGCCACTTATACTGGGCTGGAGAAGCACACAACTGGGACAACGGGAGAGAAAGTGGAGAGAGAGAGAGAAAGTGGAGCGAGATAGAAAGTGGAGAGAGAAAGAGAGAGAGAAAGTGGAGAGAGAGAAAGTGGAGCGAGAGAGAGAGAGAGAGAAAAGTGGAGAGAGAAAGAAAGTGGAGAGAGAGAGAGAGAGAAAGTGGAGAGAGAAAGAAAGTGGAGAGAGAGAGAGAGAGAAAGTGGAGAGAGAAAGAAAGTGGGGAGAGAGAGAGAGAGAGAGAGAAAGTGGAGAGAGAGAGAGAGAAAGTGGACAGAGAGAGAGAGAGAAAGTGGAGAGAGAAAGAAAGTGGAGAGAGAGAGAAAGTGGAGAGAGAAGAGAGAGAAGTGGAGAGAGAAAGAAAGTGGAGAGAGAGAGAGAGAAAGTGGAGAGAGAGAGAGAGAGAAAGTGGAGAGAGAGAGAGAGAAAGAGAAAGTGGAGAGAGAAAGAAAGTGGAGAGAGAGAAAGTGGAGAGAGAAAGAAAGTGGAGAGAGAGAGAGAAAGTGGAGAGAGAGAGAGAGAGACAGAAAGTGGAGAGAGAGAGAGAAAGTGGAGAGAGAAAGAAAGTGAGAGAGAGAGAGAGAGAGAGAGAGAGAGAGAGAGAGAGAGAGAGAGAAATAAAGTGGAGAGAGAAAGAAAGTGGAGAGAGAGAGAGAGAAATTGGAGAGCTAGAAAGTGGAGAGAGAGAAA
>NW_022261978.1:4013464-4014735 GCF_002021735.2 Oncorhynchus kisutch | reverse complement strand
GCAGAGAGAGAGGGAGAGGGAGGGAGAGCAGAGAGAGAGAGGGAGAGGGAGGGAGAGCAGAGAGAGAGAGGGAGAGGGAGGGAGAGCAGATGAATCCTCAATATGGGTTCTCATGTCAAGCTGTTTATAGCAAACTTCTTTTTTTGATCTATATATTTGAATTGTGTGAAATGGTATGGAGGAGCTCTCTCTCCCCCTCTCTCTCTCTCTCTCTCCCTCCCCCAGAGTAGAGGCACTCCCCGCCCTCCCCAGAAGTAGAGGCACTCCCTCCCTCCCCCAGAGTAGAGGCACTCCCTCCCTCCCCCAGAGTAGAGGCCACTCCCTCCCTCCCCCCAGAGTAGGACACTCCCCTCCCTCCCCCAGAGTAGAGGCCCACTTCCCCTCCCTCCCCCCAGAGTAGAGGCACTCCCCTCCCTCCCCCAGAGTAGAGGCACTCCCCTCCCTCCCCCAGAGTAGAGGCACTCCCCTCCCTCCCCCAGAGTAGAGGCACTCCCCTCCCTCCCCCAGAGTAGAGGCACTCCCCTCCCTCCCCCCAGAGTAGAGGCACTCCCCTCCCTCCCCCCAGAGTAGAGGCACTCCCCTCCCTCCCCAGAGTAGAGGCACTCCCCTCCCTCCCCCAGAGTAGAGGCACTCCCCCTCCCTCCCCCAGAGTAGAGGCACTCCCCTCCCTCCCCCAGAGTAGAGGCACTCCCCTCCCTCCCCCAGAGTAGAGGCACTCCCCTCCCTCCCCCAGAGTAGAGGCACTCCCCTCCCTCCCCCAGAGTAGAGGCACCTCCCCTCCCTCCCCCAGAGTAGAGGCCACTCCCCTCCCTCCCCCAGAGTAGAGGCACTCCCCTCCCTCCATGTTTTGTTTATGTTTGAGACTCAAAGCAGTGTGAAGATCAGCCAGAGCTGGGAGAATGAGAGAACCAGGGGAGAACCGTAAGGCCCAGCGACGGAGAACAATCCCCCCCACTGTGCAGTGCCTCTACTCTAGACAGGTCGCCCCTATCAGTTCCATCATGAAGCTCCTGCCACAGTGGCTAGCCAGTCTGCTCTCCCTGCCCAGGACGGGGAGCCCTCTTCTACATGGTCCCTGGGGACATGTGTACTTCCCCCTTCATAGGATGGACAGGGAGCGAGAGAGGGGGAAAGAAGGAGGGAGGGAGGAAAGGAGGAGTGTGGAAGAAGGTGATTGGCTGGGCTCCGCAGGGCGGGTCAGTCCATGTCTTCCTCTCGTCGTTAGAACATTCTGTCCATTCTGCTGCTCCGGCTGTCTGGAGTCCAGCTGG
>NW_022261978.1:3990964-4008464 GCF_002021735.2 Oncorhynchus kisutch | reverse complement strand
GAGAGAGAGAGGGATGAGGATGAGAGAGAGGGGTATGAGGGAGAGAGAGAGGGGTATGAGGGAGAGAGAGAGGGGTATGAGGGAGAGAGACAGTAGTCCCTATACATGACATCTGTTAGACTTCTGAAGAGACGAGGTGTACTGCCAGATCTAACTACTCTGTAAATACTCTGGTTTATAAGACAACATCTCCTGCTGTGTGTGTGTGTGTGTGTGTGTGTGTGTGTGTGTGTGTGTGTGTGTGTGTGTGTGTGTGTGTGTGTGTGTGTGTGTGTGTACAGTTGTACTTCTCCTGGGCTGGTCCGGGGTGTGATAGTTGCTGCGTGGTTGTCCTGGTAACGACACAAAGCAAAACAGTACCGTAGCCAGGAAAATGGAGATGTGTGTGTTTACAGCTACTGTGTGTGTGTGTGTGTGTGTGTGTGTGTGTGTGTGTGTGTGTGTGTGTGTGTGTGTGTGTGGTGTGTGTGTGTGTGTGTGTGTGTGTGTGGCAACACCAGAATCATCCGAGCTTCACCTATCCTAGAGATGTGGGATATAATGTTTGTAGAAGTGAAGAATAGACCTATGCCTTCATGTCCACATCAAACAGCCTTCAGCACTTCCCACTTTCTCTCTTACGGTATCTCTCAGTCCAGACATTATGAACCCCTGAGCTCAGATCACACTTTACACACCTCTCTGTCCATAATACTCATATTGATTAGAAGGGCTAAACTGATCCTAGATCAGTACTACTACTCTGACAGTTCCATAACAGAAGACTGGTGATTATGACCTAGGTCAGCTTGGAGCCCTGTGACAGGTCTATAACAGAAGACTGGTGATTATGACCTAGGTCAGCTTGGAGCCCTGTGACAGTTCCATAACAGAAGACTGGTGATTATGACCTAGGTCAGCTTGGAACCCTGTGACAGGTCCATAACAGAAGACTGGTGATTATGACCTAGGTCAGCTTGGAGCCCTGTGACAGTTCCATAACAGAAGACTGGTGATTATGACCTAGGTCAGCTTGGAGCCCTGTGACAGGTCCATAACAGAAGACTGGTGATTATGACCTAGGTCAGCTTGGAGCCCTGTGACAGTTCCATAACAGAAGACTGGTGATTATGACCTAGGTCAGCTTGGAACCCTGTGACAGTTCCATAACAGAAGACTGGTGATTATGACCTGGGGCAGCTTGGAGCCCTGTGACAGTTCCATAACAGAAGACTGGTGATTATGACCTAGGTCAGCTTGGAGCCCTGTGACAGTTCCATAACAGAAGACTGGTGATTATGACCTAGGTCAGCTTGGAGCCCTGTGACAGGTCCATAACAGAAGACTGGTGATTATGACCTAGGTCAGCTTGGAGCCCTGTGACAGTTCCATAACAGAAGACTGGTGATTATGACCTAGGTCAGCTTGGAACCCTGTGACAGTTCCATAACAGAAGACTGGTGATTATGACCTAGGTCAGCTTGGAACCCTGTGACAGTTCCATAACAGAAGACTGGTGATTATGACCTAGGTCAGCTTGGAACCCTGTGACAGTTCCATAACAGAAGACTGGTGATTATGACCTAGGTCAGTTTGGAGCCCTGTGACAGGTCTATAACAGAAGACTGGTGATTATGACCTAGGTCAGCTTGGAGCCCTGTGACAGTTCCATAACAGAAGACTGGTGATTATGACCTAGGTCAGCTTGGAACCCTGTGACAGTTCCAGTCAGAGAATTAGAATTCATTAGAATCCCAACTAATTTCATGGTAATTATATGTCTCCAACGGCCGTGGTGCTGGAATGGCTGTTCCTCTCCATCCACAGAAATGATATATTTTCTACCGTTTACCGACTTTTCTCAGGAGGACAGCGGGGTTTGCTTAGCTTGATGCAATTAACGCTCCTGTCCAGTTTGGCTGGACTCTGACACGACAGTATCACTCCTCGCCACCGCAGAACCCATGTCTTCGCTCAGCTATCCCTGTGAAAGGCCAGCCCCTTATGCAGAACCAATGTCTTCGCTCAGCTATCCCTGTGAAAGGCCAGCCCCTTATGCAGAGCCAATGTCTTCGCTCAGCTATCCCTGTGAAAGGCCAGCCCCTTATGCAGAGCCAATGTCTTCGCTCAGCTATCCCTGTGAAAGGCCAGCCCCTTATGCAGAGCCAATGTCTTCGCTCAGCTATCCCTGTGAAAGGCCAGCCCCTTATGCAGAGCCAATGTCTTCGCTCAGCTATCCCTGTGAAAGGCCAGCCCCTTATGCAGAACCTATGTCTTCGCTCAGCTATCCCTGTGAAAGGCCAGCCCCTTATGCAGAACCTATGTCTTCGCTCAGCTATCCCTGTGAAAGGCCAGCCCCTTATGCAGAGCCAATGTCTTCGCTCAGCTATCCCTGTGAAAGGCCAGCCCCTTATGCAGAACCTATGTCTTCGCTCAGCTATCCCTGTGAAAGGCCAGCCCCTTATGCAGAGCCAATGTCTTCGCTCAGCTATCCCTGCGAAAGGCCAGCCCCTTATGCAGAACCCATGTCTTCGCTCAGCTATCCCTGTGAAAGGCCAGCCCCTTATGCAGAGCCAATGTCTTCGCTCAGCTATCCCTGCGAAAGGCCAGCCCCTTATGCAGAACCCATGTCTTCGCTCAGCTATCCCTGTGAAAGGCCAGCCCCTTATGCAGAGCCAATGTCTTCGCTCAGCTATCCCTGTGAAAGGCCAGCCCCTTATGCAGAGCCAATGTCTTCGCTCAGCTATCCCTGCGAAAGGCCAGCCCCTTATGCAGAACCCATGTCTTCGCTCAGCTATCCCTGTGAAAGGCCAGCCCCTTATGCAGAGCCAATGTCTTCGCTCAGCAGCCCTGTGAAAGGCCAGCCCCTTATGCAGAACCTATGTCTTCGCTCAGCTATCCCTGTGAAAGGCCAGCCCCTTATGCAGAACCCATGTCTTCGCTCAGCTATCCCTGTGAAAGGCCAGCCCCTTATGCAGAGCCAATGTCTTCGCTCAGCTATCCCTGTGAAAGGCCAGCCCCTTATGCAGAGCCAATGTCTTCGCTCAGCAGCCCTGTGAAAGGCCAGCCCCTTATGCAGAGCCAATGTCTTCGCTCAGCTATCCCTGTGAAAGGCCAGCCCCTTATGCAGAGCCAATGTCTTCGCTCAGCTATCCCTGTGAAAGGCCAGCCCCTTATGCAGAGCCAATGTCTTCGCTCAGCTATCCCTGTGAAAGGCCAGCCCCTTATGCAGAGCCAATGTCTTCGCTCAGCTATCCCTGTGAAAGGCCAGCCCCTTATGCAGAGCCCATGTCTTCGCTCAGCTATCCCTGCGAAAGGCCAGCCCCTTATGCAGAGCCAATGTCTTCGCTCAGCAGCCCTGTGAAAGGCCAGCCCCTTATGCAGAACCTATGTCTTCTCTCAGCTATCCCTGTGAAAGGCCAGCCCCTTATGCAGAACCCATGTCTTCGCTCAGCTATCCCTGTGAAAGGCCAGCCCCTTATGCAGAGCCAATGTCTTCACTCAGCTATCCCTGTGAAAGGCCAGCCCCTTATGCAGAGCCAATGTCTTCGCTCAGCAGCCCTGTGAAAGGCCAGCCCCTTATGCAGAGCCAATGTCTTCGCTCAGCTATCCCTGTGAAAGGCCAGCCCCTTATGCAGAGCCAATGTCTTCGCTCAGCTATCCCTGTGAAAGGCCAGCCCCTTATGCAGAGCCAATGTCTTCGCTCAGCTATCCCTGTGAAAGGCCAGCCCCTTATGCAGAGCCAATGTCTTCGCTCAGCTATCCCTGTGAAAGGCCAGCCCCTTATGCAGAGCCCATGTCTTCGCTCAGCTATCCCTGCGAAAGGCCAGCCCCTTATGCAGAGCCAATGTCTTCGCTCAGCAGCCCTGTGAAAGGCCAGCCCCTTATGCAGAACCTATGTCTTCTCTCAGCTATCCCTGTGAAAGGCCAGCCCCTTATGCAGAACCCATGTCTTCGCTCAGCTATCCCTGTGAAAGGCCAGCCCCTTATGCAGAGCCAATGTCTTCGCTCAGCTATCCCTGTGAAAGGCCAGCCCCTTATGCAGAGCCAATGTCTTCGCTCAGCAGCCCTGTGAAAGGCCAGCCCCTTATGCAGAGCCAATGTCTTCGCTCAGCTATCCCTGTGAAAGGCCAGCCCCTTATGCAGAGCCAATGTCTTCGCTCAGCTATCCCTGTGAAAGGCCAGCCCCTTATGCAGAGCCAATGTCTTCGCTCAGCTATCCCTGTGAAAGGCCAGCCCCTTATGCAGAGCCAATGTCTTCGCTCAGCTATCCCTGCGAAAGGCCAGCCCCTTATGCAGAACCTATGTCTTCGCTCAGCTATCCCTGTGAAAGGCCAGCCCCTTATGCAGAGCCAATGTCTTCGCTCAGCAGCCCTGTGAAAGGCCAGCCCCTTATGCAGAACCTATGTCTTCGCTCAGCTATCCCTGTGAAAGGCCAGCCCCTTATGCAGAACCCATGTCTTCGCTCAGCTATCCCTGTGAAAGGCCAGCCCCTTATGCAGAGCCAATGTCTTCGCTCAGCAGCCCTGTGAAAGGCCAGCCCCTTATGCAGAGCCAATGTCTTCGCTCAGCTATCCCTGTGAAAGGCCAGCCCCTTATGCAGAGCCAATGTCTTCGCTCAGCTATCCCTGTGAAAGGCCAGCCCCTTATGCAGAGCCAATGTCTTCGCTCAGCTATCCCTGTGAAAGGCCAGCCCCTTATGCAGAGCCCATGTCTTCGCTCAGCTATCCCTGCGAAAGGCCAGCCCCTTATGCAGAGCCAATGTCTTCGCTCAGCTATCCCTGTGAAAGGCCAGCCCCTTATGCAGAGCCAATGTCTTCGCTCAGCAGCCCTGTGAAAGGCCAGCCCCTTATGCAGAACCTATGTCTTCTCTCAGCTATCCCTGTGAAAGGCCAGCCCCTTATGCAGAACCTATGTCTTCGCTCAGCTATCCCTGTGAAAGGCCAGCCCCTTATGCAGAGCCAATGTCTTCGCTCAGCTATCCCTGTGAAAGGCCAGCCCCTTATGCAGAGCCAATGTCTTCGCTCAGCAGCCCTGTGAAAGGCCAGCCCCTTATGCAGAGCCAATGTCTTCGCTCAGCTATCCCTGTGAAAGGCCAGCCCCTTATGCAGAGCCAATGTCTTCGCTCAGCTATCCCTGTGAAAGGCCAGCCCCTTATGCAGAGCCAATGTCTTCGCTCAGCTATCCCTGTGAAAGGCCAGCCCCTTATGCAGAGCCAATGTCTTCGCTCAGCTATCCCTGCGAAAGGCCAGCCCCTTATGCAGAACCTATGTCTTCGCTCAGCTATCCCTGTGAAAGGCCAGCCCCTTATGCAGAGCCAATGAAATGGAAACACAGCCACACACACTGCGACATTAATGAATTGGATTCAGTTAATCCTACAGACCTCTAACGGTTTCTCCTTTTTCTATTCAATTACATAGGACATGTTATTAGACAGATTACAGGACCAATTTCTGTCATTTCCATCGGGTAAGTAAAGGTCAGGCATATCCAAACAGAAGCCTATGGATTAGCATAACTATCTATGTATGGGCCTATATAAACCTTATTCCCCTCCACGCAGTCGCCAGAAGCCTATGGATTAGCATAACTATCTATGTATGGGCCTATATAAACCTTATTCCCCTCCACGCAGTCGCCAGAAGCCTATGGATTAGCATAACTATCTATGTATGGGCCTATATAAACCTTATTCCCCTCCACGGTCGCCAGAAGCCTATAGATTAGCATAACTATCTATGTATGGGCCTATATAAACCTTATTCCCCTCCACGCAGTCGCCAGAAGCCTATGGATTAGCATAACTATCTATGTATGGGCCTATATAAACCTTATTCCCCTCCACGCAGTCGCCAGAAGCCTATGGATTAGCATAACTATCTATGTATGAGCCTATATAAACCTTATTCCCCTCCACGCAGTCGCCAGAAGCCTATGGATTAGCATAACTATCTATGTATGGGCCTATATAAACCTTATTCCCCTCCACGCAGTCGCCAGATCGTGACCTTAATAAAGGACATGCTGCAGTTTACTTCAAAAACCTGAACAGTTCGTTTAAAACACATGAAGTTTTCACTGCAGAAAAACCCAGCGCCTTGAGAAGAGATTTAACCTAAAAACGAACTGAGAAAAAGTTAAAAACGTAAAGGGGTTTGTGGGTAAAATAAACTGCTAACATCCGGCTCCTTCAGACAGGCAGCGAGAGGACAGAATGTTCCGGTCTGGAGTTTAAAGCTCCACGCCTGCCTTCAGAGCTGACCCGTCTTGTAGGCTGCTACCCATCGGGTCAAACTCAAAACAACAACCTTTAATGGTGACCTTCTAGGACCAAGGAACTAACACTTCCAACACACCGACAGCAGCTTGACACATTTGTTCGATAAATCCAGTGTAACAGTATAACTTTAGACCGTCCCCTCGCCCATACCCGGGCGCGAACCAGGGACCCTCTGCACACATCAACAACAGTCACCCACGAAGCATCGTTACCCATCGCTCCACAAAAGCTGCGGAAGGGGAACCACTACAAGGTCTCAGAGCAGGTGACGTCACCGATTGAAACGCTATTTTAGCGCGCACCGCCGCTAACTAGCTAGCCGTTTCACATCCGTTACACCACCTGCACCACACCGAACGCGCTGCAACTGCCTCTGTACCGCAAGGCTGCAAGGCAAACGCAGGGTTTCTCTGGAAATGAATGTACTTCTGGTGGACCAAAACGACACTTTAGTTGTGTTCGAAGCGTAACACCTCTCCGAACGGGCAGACAGAGAAGAGAGGACGCGGAGACCAACTTGTTGCCTTGGAACTATTTTTGTTTTGGTCATTTGTCGTGGGGACAACTTACAACGTTGCTCAACAGAGTTCTATGTGACTGTGATGCACTTTGGTCTGGTGCAGCTACTTCCTGTTGAGGGTCTCCATGGGTGGAGCATTAGGCTGATCGCCCAAACCATATAATGAGTAAACACCAAGTATTCAAAACAAGTTCTCAACCTTTGTTATTTGTCTCAATATCTATTAAACACGCGACAATTTCTAATCACATTGAACAATTTCTCCTAAGAATAAATACATGTACAATTCATAGGAAGAAACATGTATTGGACAACTACTACTATTACTACTACTACTACTACTACTGTTACTACTACTACTATTACTACTACTACTACTGTTACTACTACTACTATTACTACTACTACTACTACTACTACTGTTACTACTACTACTATTACTACTACTACTACTACTACTACTACTACTGTTACTACTACTACTATTACTACTACTACTACTACTACTGTTACTACTACTACTATTACTACTACTACTACTGTTACTACTACTACTATTACTACTACTACTACTACTACTGTTACTACTACTACTATTACTACTACTACTACTACTACTGTTACTACTACTACTATTACTACTACTACTACTACTACTACTACTACTGTTACTACTACTACTATTACTACTACTACTACTACTACTGTTACACTACTACTATTACTACTACTACTACTACTACTACTACTACTACTACTACTATTACTACTACTATTACTACTACTACTGTTACTACTACTACTATTACTACTACTACTACTACTACTGTTACTACTACTACTATTACTACTACTATTACTACTACTACTACTGTTACTACTACTACTATTACTACTACTACTACTGTTACTACTACTACTATTACTACTACTACTACTACTATTACTACTACTACTATTACTACTACTACTATTACTACTACTACTACTACTACTGTTACTACTACTACTATTACTACTACTACTACTACTACTACTACTACTACTACTACTACTACTACTGTTACTACTACTACTGTTACTACTACTACTACTACTACTACTACTACTACTACTACTACTACTACTACTACTACTACTGTTACTACTACTACTACTACTACTACTACTACTACTACTACTACTACTATTACTACTACTACTACCATTACTACTACTACTACTACTACTACTACTACTACTACCACTACTACTATTACTACTACTACTACTACTATTACTACTACTACTACTACTATACTACTACTACTACTACTACTACTACTACTACTACTACTACTACTACTACTACTACTACTACTATTACTACTACTACTACTATTACTACTACACTACTACTACTACTACTACTACTATTACTACTACTACTACTACTACTACTTCTACTGCTACTAATAATAATAATATTACTACTACTACTACTACTATTACTACTATTACTACTACTACTATTACTACTACTATTACTACTACTACTACTGCTATTACTACTGCTACTACTACTACTACTGTTACTACTACTACTACTACTACTACTATTACTACTACTACTACTACTACTACTACTACTACTATTACTACTATTACTACTATTACTACTACAACTACTACTACTGTTACTACTACTATTACTACTACTACTACTACTATTATTACTACTACTACTACTACTACTACTACTACTACTACAACTACTACTACTACTACTACTACTACTACTACTATTACTACTACTACTACTACTATTACTACTACTACTACTACTACTACTACTACTACTACTACTACTACTACTACTACTACTACTACTACTGTTACTCCTACTATTACTACACTACTACTCCTACTGGGGCAGCAGGGTAGCCTAGTGGTTAGAGCATTGGACTAGTAACCAAAAGGTTCCTAGGCCGTCATTGAAAATAAGAATTTGTTCTTAACTGACTTGCCTAGTTAAATAAAGGTTAAATAAAATACTACTACTGTTGCTACCCCCCCCCCCCCATTATAACGTCCTTTCTCTCATTACAAAATTGCTATTAGGTTGCTACTGCAACATTGTAACTCACTTCAAATTGGCATCAAAGGCCACAAAGCACAACAAAAGTATAAACTCAAAACAGTTCGATCACATGGTACGCTGCATCATCTGGATATTGTGCAACAAAAGTTCAACATTCCCCTTCTGCTACCATTTCCGTCACAGCGACAGCGTCGTTGTATTTTGGTCCACCAGAATGACATTCATTTCCAATGGAACGCTGCGTTTGCCTTGCGTTGCAGAGCCAGTTGGAGTGCAGTCGTTGGGTTTATGTGTCAAACTGTATGCGTAAGATGACTTGACATAAATGGTAGCAGAAGGTGAATGTTGAACAGTTGTTGCACACATATCCAGATAATGCTGCATACCAATTTGAGCAATGTAGGTGTGATCGAGGCGTCAGGCAGTCTACACATACAGTTTGAGGCACACGTTCGAAAAATCTAATTGATGCGCCACACAGAACGCATTGGAACTGCCTCTGCAACGCAATGCTGCAAGGCAAACGCAGCGTTCCATTGGAAATTAATGTACTTCTGGTGTACCAAAATGCACTAACACTCTGTCGATAGGATCGAGGCGTAACTTTTTCCATGACAGCATGCCTGGCAGCCTGCCAGTCTATTCTGGAGTATCATATCTGTAGTGAAACGGTGTGATATCCTTCCTCAGCACCAGCCAAGCCAATGGCACACAAACAAACGACCTACACAAACAACTGAACAAGAGTGTTCAGAATTAAAATGTTACGTCACGGGAGATGCCAACTCCCCATCCCTCCTCCACCGGAGGGAAAGTGCCGTGGGGCACACTCGGGGTTATGTCAATTACCGAGCGGTGCGGTGGCATACCTCACACACCGCTTCCCATTTGGATTGTCACATGCTATCGTTAAAACCACTAGGCTACTTACAGGACGTTAGTTCCCGGTGGGAGATCCCCAGCCGCTGGTCCCCGCTCCAGACCGATGTTCGTGCAATTAACCACGCACGATTCCCGGGACCCTGGTGCAAGAACACACGTACAGTTACCGGGACACGGGCTCCCGCAACTCCTCCCGCTGCCGCCGTCCCCGTGCGCTGGGCTCCAGCCCCATGCCTCCAGGCAACAGAGAGTGAAGAGCAGACTGGAAAATAATCCAAACTTGGGGAAAGAGGCGCCATGTTTTCGCTTGGATAAAATCTGTCCATTTCTAAAAGGCATAGCTCACTCACATCGCATCGCCTCTGATGTTGGAAGGGTCCTCGCACTGGGGTGGAAAAACTTGTTCTTCGCTTTTTAACAGATGTCTTCATGTGAAAACATGCTAAGAGCGGAACTAACTTTTTTTTAAACGTTTTTTTTAAACCTTACCCAGGTTTTCGTAGACGTTTCGCCGTCCTCTGCGGTTATAACGGAACTAGCAGCGCTCTTCTTTTTTCGGGAGAAAAAAAGTTTCTTCAACTTCCTTTCTTTCTCCCGCCTTGTTTTGGCTGCCTTCACCCGCTGCAGTTCTACTAGTAAACACTGAGCGCACAGATTCCTTCTTGGGCTCCTTGGGAGAAAGATTCTACTTTTTTCTCATACAATAATGTATTATTATTACACAAGTAATCCGTTTAAGGATTTGTTTATACAATGATGTGTTTTGTACACACGTTCCCCACCTCCAGTCCATTCCCTAGATGGGAGTATCTAATTGTGTGTGATGATGATGTAAAAACACCTTTAAACAGTCCAGCTGTGTTCTTGGCCTCCTAGGACTATAGGAGACAGTCAGCCACTCACCCAGCCAGTCACTCATTCAGTCAGCCAGTCACTCTTTCAGTCACCCAGCCAGTCACTCATTCAGTCAGCCAGTCACTCTTTCAGTCACCCAGCCAGTCACTCATTCAGTCAGCCAGTCACTCTTTCAGTCACCCAGCCAGTCACTCATTCAGTCAGCCAGTCACTCTTTCAGTCAGCCAGTCACTCTTTCAGTCAGCCAGTCACTCTTTCAGTCAGCTAGTCACTCTTTCAGTCAGCCAGTCAGTCAACCAGTCATTCTTTCAGTCAGCCAGTCACTCAGCTAGTCACTCAGTCAGCCAGTCACTCATTCAGTCAGCCAGTCACTCTTTCACTCAGCCAGTCACTCATTCAGTCAGCCAGTCACTCTTTCAGTCAGCCAGTCACTCTTTCAGTCACCCAGTCACTCTTTCAGTCAGCCACTCACTCATTCAGTCAGCCAGTCACTCATTCAGTCAGTCACTCTTTCAGTCAGCCACTCACTCAGTCAGCCAGTCAGTCACTCTTTCAGTCAGCCAGTCACTCTTTCAGTCAACCAGTCACTCAGCCAGTCAGTCAGTCAGCCACTCACTCATTCAGTCAGCCAGTCACTCTTTCAGTCAGCCAGTCACTCAGCCAGTCACTCTTTCAGTCACCCAGTCACTCTTTCAGTCAGCCAGTCACTCAGCCAGTCACTCTTTCAGTCAGCCAGTCACTCTTTCAGTCAGCCAGTCACCCAGTCACTCTTTCAGTCAGCCAGTCACTCATTCAGTCAGCCAATCACTCTTTCAGTCAGCCAGTCAGTCACTCATTCAGTCAGCCACTCACTCATTCAGTCAGCCAGTCAGTCACTCAGCCAGTCAGTCACTCTTTCAGTCAGCCAGTCACTCAGTCAGCCAGTCCACAGTCTGAGCAGGTGTTACAGCTTTATGCAGGTGAGATATTATATTTAACTTACATCCCACTATCTTCTCTCAATAATTTCAAATCAAACAATCTCACTAACTCACTTTCATACACGCGTACGCATACACACACTCCTCCCTCTCTCCCTCTCTCTCTCCCATTTCCTGTTCCGCTGCTGGGGCACGCGAGGGGGACGTTCCCGGTGCTGCTTGTGTTGGCCCACCCCATCTCACACACACACACACACACACACACACACACACACACACACACACACACACACACACACACACACACACACACACACACACACACACACACACACACACACACACACACTCACACACACGGCCTGCAGCTCAGCACTCACAGAGGCACCGCTATAGAGCCTTATACCCAACAACAGCCCAGCCTCCGGCCCGTTCCATCTCCAGCCCACCCCATCTCCAGCCAAACCCACTGAGCCTCCACCCCAGACCACCCCAGACAACAACACACAGTCCTGCCCCAACTACAGAGCCAGACAGAGCCACAACTAGAGCCAAAGCGACAGCTAGATCTGGCACAATACAGGACTGGGCTAAGCTGGATAGGGTTAGGTTTGGCTGAGTTAGGTTTGGCTGAGTTAGGTTTGGCTGGGTTAGGTTTGGCTGGGTTAGGCTGGAGTATGTAGACTGGATTGGATTGGTTTAAATGGGTTGGGTGAAGTGGCCTGAACTGGAATCGGTTATGTGGACTGGATTCGACTGGTTTAAAAGGGTTAGATGGAGGGGGCTGGGCTGGGCTGGAGGAGAGGGGGCTGGGCTGGAGGAGAGGGGGCTGGGCCGGAGGAGAAGGGGCTGGGCTGGAGGAGAGGGGGGCTGGGCTGGAGGAGAGGGGGCTGGGCTGGAGGAGAGGGGGCTGGGCTGGAGGAGAGGGGGCTGGGCTGGGCTGAGGGAGAAGGGGGCTGGGCTGGAGGAGAGGGGGCTGGGCTGGAGGAGAGGGGGCTGGGCTGGAGGAGAGGGGGCTGGGCTGGGCTGAGGGAGAAGGGGGCTAGGCTGGAGGAGAGGGGGCTGGGCTGGAGGAGAGGGGGCTGGGCTTCTGTTTGGTTATGGGGAGAGTCTACTAGTCAGGAAAACAGTACTTACTGCTGGGGCCTCAGACAATATTATTAAAGGACTGGAGGAAGTGAGTGAGAAAGAGAGAGAAAGAGAGAGAGAGAATGTTTGACGACGACACAGCGGTAGTAGGCCTGATCACCAATGACCATGACAGCCTATATGGAGGTCAGAGACCTGGCAGTGTGGTGCCAGGACAACAACCTCTCCCTGATCGTGGACAAGACAAAGGAGCCTATCTGGACTACAGGAAACGGAGGGCCGAGCCGCTACAATCCACATGGATGGGGCTGTAGTGGAGACGGTCGAGAGCTTCAAGTTCCTCGGTGTTCACATCACTAGGGACCCATCATGGACCAAACACATTAACACAGAGGTTGAAATGGCATGACAACGTCTCTTCCCCCTCAGGAGGCTGAAAAGATTTGGCATGGGCCCTCAGATCCTCTGAACGTTATACAGCTGCACCATAGAGAGCCTTTTGACTGGCTGCTGCACCGCCTGGTATGGCAACTGATCGGTGTCCGACCGCAAGGCGCTTCTGCAAGGGAGATCCACTGAGAGAGGGAGATATCCACAGAGAGGGGGAGAGAGAGAGAGAGAGAGAGGGGGGGGTGAGAGAGAGAGAGGGAGAGGTTACAGGTGCAGGGTAGGTAGGTTACAGGTGCAGGGTAGGTAGGTTACAGGTGCTGGGTAGGTAGGTTACAGGTGCAGGGTAGGTAGGTTACAGGTGCAGGGTAGGTAGGTTACAGGTGCTGGGTAGGTAGGTTACAGGTGCAGGGTAGGTAGGTTACAGGTGCAGGGTAGGTAGGTTACAGGTGCAGGGTAGGTAGGTTACAGGTGCAGGGTAGGTAGGTTACAGGTGCAGGGTAGGTAGGTTACAGGTGCAGGGTAGGTAGATTACAGGTGCTGGGTAGGTAGATTACAGGTGCAGGGTATGTAGGTTACAGGTGCTGGGTAGGTAGATTACAGGTGCAGGGTATGTAGGTTACAGGTGCAGGGTAGGTAGGTAGGTTACAGTTGATGGGTAGGTAGGGTAGATTACAGGTGCAGGGTAGGTAGGATACAGGTGCTGGGTAGGTAGGATACAGGTGCAGGGTAGGTAGGTAGTTAGGTTACAGGTGCTGGGTAGGTAGGTTACAGGTGCTGGGTAGGTAGGTTACAGGTGCTGGGTAGGTAGGTAGGTTACAGGTGCAGGGTAGGTTACAGGTGCTGGGTAGGTAGGTAGTTAGGTTACAGGTGCTGGGTAGGTAGGTTACAGGTGCAGGGTAGGTAGGTAGTTAGGTTACAGGTGCTGGGTAGGTAGGTAGTTAGGTTACAGGTGCTGGGTAGGTAGGTTACAGGTGCAGGGTAGGTAGGTTACAGGTGCTGGGTAGGTAGGTAGGTTACAGGTGCAGGGTAGGTAGGTTACAGGTGCTGGGTAGGTAGGATACAGGTGCTGGGTAGGTAGGATACAGGTGCAGGGTAGGTAGGTAGTTAGGTTACAGGTGCTGGGTAGGTAGGTTACAGGTGCTGGGTAGGTAGGTTACAGGTGCTGGGTAGGTAGGTAGATTACAGGTGCAGGGTAGGTAGGTTACTGGTGCAGGGTAGGTTACAGGTGCTGGGTAGGTAGGTAGGATG
The DNA here is from genome assembly GCF_002021735.2 of Oncorhynchus kisutch. Taxonomy (NCBI): domain Eukaryota; kingdom Metazoa; phylum Chordata; class Actinopteri; order Salmoniformes; family Salmonidae; genus Oncorhynchus; species Oncorhynchus kisutch. Next base: position 3,994,218 of record NW_022261978.1, on the reverse strand, counting down.
CAGGTGCTGGGTAGGTAGGTTACAGGTGCAGGGTAGGTAGGTTACAGGTGCAGGGTAGGTAGGTTACTGGTGCAGGGTAGGTTACAGGTGCTGGGTAGGTAGGTAGTTAGGTTACAGGTGCAGGGTAGGTAGGTAGTTAGGTTACAGGTGCTGGGTAGGTAGGTTACAGGTGCTGGGTAGGTAGGATACAGGTGCTGGGTAGGTAGGTTACAGGTGCTGGGTAGGTAGGTAGATTACAGGTGCAGGGTAGGTAGGATACAGGTGAGGGTAGGTAGGTAGGTTACAGGTGCTGGGTAGGTAGGATACAGGTGCAGGGTAGGTAGGTAGGTTACAGGTGAGGGTAGGTAGGTTACAGGTGCTGGGTAGGTAGGATACAGGTGCAGGGTAGGTAGGATACAGGTGCAGGGTAGGTGGGTAGGTTACAGGTGCAGGGTAGGTAGGTAGGTTACAGGTGAGGGTAGGTAGGATACAGGTGCAGGGTAGGTTACAGGTGCTGGGTAGGTAGGTAGGTTACAGGTGAGGGTAGGTAGGTTACAGGTGCTGGGTAGGTAGGATACAGGTGCAGGGTAGGTAGGATACAGGTGCAGGGTAGGTAGGTAGGTTACAGGTGCTGGGTAGGTAGGTTACAGGTGCAGGGTAGGTAGGTTACAGGTGCTGGGTAGGTAGGTTACAGGTGTAGGGTAGGTAGGTTACAGGTGCAGGGTAGGTAGGTTACAGGTGCAGGGTAGGTTACAGGTGCTGGGTAGGTAGGTAGGATGCAGGTGCTGGGTAGGTAGGTTACAGGTGCAGGGTAGGTAGGTTACAGGTGCAGGGTAGGTAGGTTACTGGTGCAGGGTAGGTTACAGGTGCTGGGTAGGTAGGTAGTTAGGTTACAGGTGCAGGGTAGGTAGGTAGTTAGGTTACAGGTGCAGGGTAGGTAGGATACAGGTGCTGGGTAGGTAGGTTACAGGTGCTGGGTAGGTAGGTTACAGGTGCTGGGTAGGTAGGTTACAGGTGCTGGGTAGGTAGGTTACAGGTGCAGGGTAGGTAGGATACAGGTGAGGGTAGGTAGGTAGGTTACAGGTGCAGGGTAGGTAGGATACAGGTACTGGGTAGGTAGGTTACAGGTGCAGGGTAGGTAGGTTACAGGTGCAGGGTAGGTAGGTTACAGGTGCAGGGTAGGTAGGTAGGTTACAGGTGCAGGGTAGGTAGGATACAGGTACTGGGTAGGTAGGTTACAGGTGAGGGTAGGTAGGTTACAGGTGCAGGGTAGGTAGATTACAGGTGCTGGGTAGGTAGGTTACAGGTGCAGGGTAGGTAGGTTACAGGTGCAGGGTAGGTAGGATACAGGTACTGGGTAGGTAGGTTACAGGTGATGGGTAGGTAGGTAGGTTAGAGGTGCAGGGTAGGTAGGTAGGTAGGTTACAGGTGATGGGTTGGTTGGAAGGTTTCAGGTACAGGGTAGGTGCTGGGTAGAGAGAGATAAAGAGGGAGAGTGATGTTCTCCTGTCTGATGTGTTCATTAACAACAGGAAACAACAGAACATAACTGATATTGTGCCAGCATCACAAATGACACCATTTTCCCTATATAGTGCACTACTTTTGACCAGGGCCCATAAGGACACTTGACTCAGTCTCCTTTACACACTTCTCCCTCCTCTCTGTCTGGTTGTTAGTGGCAAGTCTCTCTCTCCCTCTCATTCTTTCTTTCTTTCTTTCTCTCTCTCTCTCTCTCTCTCTCTCTCTCTCTCTCTCTCTCTCTCTCTCTCTCTCCCTCTCATTCTTTCTTTCTTTCTCTCCCTCTCTCTCTCCCTCTCATTCTCATTCTCATTCTCTCTCTCTCTCTCTCTCTCTCTCTCTCTCTCTCTCTCTCTCTCTCTCTCTCTCTCTCTCTCTCTCTCTCTCTCTCTCTCTCTTTTCTCCCTCTCATTCTTTCTTTCTTTCTCTCCCTCTCTCTCTCTCTCCCTCTCATTCTCATTCTTTCTTTCTCTCTCTCTTCCTCTTTCTGTCAACTGGTCCCTGGGGGGGCAATCTTTTGTGTCAATTTTTCTTGCTTGCTAATCTTTCTGTGTTTCCCTCTTCATTGTCTTTGTCCTTCCCTCCTTTATTCCCTCCTTGTGTTTCTCTGGACCTGGTGCTGTTGTGGTGATGATGAGTATAGCTGCAACTGAGACACACACACACCTCTCACACTAATCCCCTCTGACAGGCCGGTATAAGGTCATCCCTCTGGCCATGTGATTGGTTCGCTCCAGGGGTAGTTGTGGAGACAGCCTAAACCTTTCCCCCTTAACCCACATGTCCATCAACTCTCGCCTGGCGGGGGTGTCCCCTCCTCCACCTACCCCCCACAGAAAGAAAGGAAAGAGAGGGATGGAGAAGAAAGAGGGGGATGAGAGGGATGAGAGGAAAGAGAGGGATGGAGAGGAAAAAGAGGGATGAGAGGGATGAGAGGAAAGAGAGGGACGAGGGGAACGAGAGGGATGAGGGGAACGAGAGGGATGAGAGGAAAGAGAGGGATGAGAGGAAAGAGAGGGATGAGGGGAATGAGAGGGATGAGAGGGATGAGAGGAAAGAGAGGGATGAGAGGAAAGAAAGGGATGAGGGGAACGAGAGGGATGAGAGGGATGAGAGGAAAGAAAGGGATGAGGGGAACGAGAGGGATGAGAGGAAAGAGAGGGATGAGAGGAAAGAGAGGGATGAGGGGAAAGAGAGGGATGAGAGGAAAGAGAGGGATGAGAGGAAAGAGAGGGATGAGAGGAAAGAGAGAGATGAGAGGAAAGAGAGGGATGAGAGGTTTAGTTCCTCCCTTCTAAACTCCCCCGTGGTTTAGTTGCTCCCTCCTAAACTCCCCCATGGTTTAGTTCCTCCCTTCTAAACTCCCCCGTGATATAGTTCCTCCCTTCTAAATTCCCCCGTGGTTAGGTCCTCCCTTCTAAACTCACCCGTGATATAGCTCCTCCCTTCTAAATTCCCCCGTGGTTAGGTCCTCCCTTCTAAACTCCCCCGTGGTATAGTTCCTCCCTTCTAAACTCCCCCGTGGTATTGCACTCCATACTGTCAACAACTAGTTTCATTTAAGAAGACCATGGGGAGCTTGTATTGCTCAGTCTAATTGGTGCTGATTATAAAGGCTGCCCATAGGCTGAACAGACACCTGCTCAGACTCACACACTTCTGATAGACTCAAACAGCTGCAAATGCAGATGTCAAAGTGTCGCAGACAAAAAGCCTTTAACAAATGCAGCATATGACATTACATTTCCACATGC
>NW_022261978.1:3970964-3988464 GCF_002021735.2 Oncorhynchus kisutch | reverse complement strand
ATTCTACCTTTATTATGCCTTATTCTGCCTTTATTCTACCCTATTGTACCTTTATTCTACCATATTGTACCTTTATTCTACCCTATTCTACCTTTATTCTACCATATTCTACCTTTATTCTACCCTATTCTACCTTTATTCTACCCTATTCTACCCTATTCTACCTTTTTCTACCATATTCTACCTTTATTCTACCTTTATTCTACCATATTCTACCTTTATTCTACCCTATACTACCTTTATTCTACCCTATTCTACCTTTATTCGACCTATTTATACTTTATTCTGCCTTGTTCTGCAAATAAATCTAGGCCTATATTTACTTGCATACAAGAGCGTACTTGAATTAGAGTGTTTACTTAACCCATGTACCCTTACCAGGAGGGGACTACACCGGTTAACCATCAGGGACTTCTCTACACTTGAACCACTAGAGGGGGTTAGTTAGTTCACACATCAGTGTCCTAGGTTGCATCCCTATGTAGTGCACTACTTTTAACCAGAGACAATAGGGAATAGGGTGCCCTGGTCAAAGATAGTGCACCATAAATAGGGTAAATAGGGAATAGGGTGCCATACGGGACACAACCTCTAGTCTTCTATCCAGTCTGAAGCAATGGCCAGGACTGACTGGACTGGAGAGCCTCTCCTACTAAAGAGGGGGTTGAGTGGAGAGAGAGAGGGGGGGGGGGGGAGAAAGGGAGTGGGAGAGAGGGAGAGAGGGAGAGAGAGAGAGAGAGAGAGAGAGAGAGAGAGAGAGAGAGAGAGAGAGAGAGAATAATTAAGAGATGAGAGGAAAGGAGAGAGAACAAATATTGATCTGGTTAGTGAAGAAAAAATATGGTTCTCCACTCAATCGAAAATTAAGTTTCCTTTTACCAAGACCGAGTTATCTAAATCTTAAGTAAGTCTCTGTGTGTGTGTGTGTGTGTGTGTGTGTGTGTGTGTGTGTGTGTGTGTGTGTGTGTGTGTGTGTGTGTGTGTGTGTGTGTGTGTGTGTGTGTGTGTGTGTGTGTGTGTGTGTGTGTGTGTGTGTGTGTGTGTGTGTGTGTGTGTGCGCGCGGGGAAATCCTGATAACTGTATGCAGGTTGGGCACAAGGCTGTGAGGGTGTAGGGCTCGCCCCTTCTGACATCCCGTAGAGAATGTAATTACGTAACGATGAGGAGTCGCAGTCGTGCCCGCTCGATATAGAGCTGTCAACCGCGTCAGGTAACACCTGCGAGAGAGAGAGAGCGATCAGAACCCTGCCGCCTACGTGTTCTTTAGAACCCTCCAGGGCTCTGATCTGGCGTGAGAGGCTGCATGGCGTGAGACTTTACAGTTGATTCAACATCAGACTTCTCTATACCTTGTTGTTGCTAGTGCGTCAGAAGAATACTGCGCTTCTGAATTGCTTTCTCTATGAGGTTCATGCGGGTAACTAAAGCATGTTGTGCCCACTGCTGATGTAAAAAGCACTTTATAAAATATATTTGATTGATTGATTGAACAACAACGGGTTTCATTGAGGGTCATGTTCATCTAACCTAGTAGAACGGATTTGAGTCGTGATCCTCTCCAGGGGGGAGACTACCGTACATCAGACCTCAATTTACCTCTCATCCTCTTCCCCTCTTTTCCTCTCTCTTCCTCTCACTCTCTAACTCGCCGCATGGTATGCGCGCAGGTGAGCGAGTACCAACACGAGCGTCTTATCGGTAATAGGTAGGGTGAGGGACGGTTGTGTGCGGAGCAGACAATGCAGGGGCGAAACCTGCACGGCAACATCTTGGTGACGTCATCTGAGAGCGGGATAAATGCCACGCACGTTACTCGGCCGAGTGTTAAATACCCCTGCCCCGTACGCGGGAATCAGACCTCCTCTCTCTCCCTCTCCAAAAAGAACCTGCGTGCGCGAGCTCCCCCGTCACACGCACTTATCTGCTAAAGGTGTTTCTTGAGAGAAAAAAAGGCAACGTTAAAACATACCCCTTACCCTAAGTCAAGTGCTTTTGAGAAACCTTGATGAGATATTGAAGGTGACCAGGAACAGCCTTGGGCGGAGGTGATTCACTTTACATCCAACAGCAGACCACCATTTCCTCCATGATCTTACCCGACTGAGGCGAGACATTCCTGGGAAGGTGTCGAAGGAAAGCCGCCCAACTAGATAAAAACAGGTTGAATCAACGTTGTTTCCAAGTTATAAAAAAAGCCAAAGTGATGACGTATAATCAATGTGGAAAATTGATTTGATTTGCAAAAAGACATCAGCGTGTTTCCAATTTTTTTTGTTTCCTATTCACCTAATTCAAATGACATGGTGCCATTTTTTGTTGAATTCAAGTTGAATTCACGTTAGTTGACAACTCAACCAAATGCAAATCTAAACAAGACGTTGAAATGACGTCTGTGCCCAGTGGGGCCTGCCTCGGTTGGGACTGGCTGCGAGACTGGAGCGCATAGGAGAGAAGCTATATAGGATAGCATCAACCTACAGATCAACTTGACTGGGTTTCAAACCACTGCGAGCAAAAGCTACGTGAGCCGGAAAAGTTGTGAGGAAGATCCGGAGAGATGCCGACACCCAGCGCAGAAGAGTAGCCTATGTTTTTCAAACTCCGGTTCATAGACATGGACCGATACCATTCCCTTGGATAATAGTGACCTTTCCGTCAGATAGTTAGCTGACACCGGTTAAGTCAGTGATGAAGTAATGCTTCAAATCAAAACGGTGCTCCAAGTAGGAAGACGAGCAGAGCGAGAGAGAAGTAGAGACGCTGCGCTAGAGTGATCAGTACCAATACCATGGACAGCGACTGAGCGCGTCAGGTTCGCTCCGCTCTCTCACCTCAACCGAAAAAAACGGGTTGGAATTTGAAATATTTCATGAAATATTGAAAATACACGTTTTTGGGGGGGGGTGTAACGTTTTTCTCAGGATTTTGATTGTTTTCAGAGCGAACCATGAGAAGAGAAGTACTTTTATCTTCGGACTTGTCCCCCTTCATCTTTGGAAATCGGTTCAGTCATCTAAATCTTTAGACTCTTTCTTCTCGCTGTCTTTAAAGTTTGCAATACATCGGAATCTGAATTTCTACTTAAGCTTCCTTGAGAATGCGCACTTAAAGCCAGGTAAAATATAGCCTAACATTATTTTATAACCTACAATCTCATATAGCCTACATAACCGAGACAACAAAACATGTTTTGTTAGGGTGTTTGAGACTCCTATATGTTGAAGTAGGTCTATGTGTATACTGACAGTGCGACATTTTGGCAGTTAAGCCATTTTTTTCTACTTACCCAAAGTCAGACGAATTAGTGGATAGGCTACCATTTTTATGTCTCTGCGTGCAGTTTGAAGGACAGTCGAAGGTAGCTTCTGGAGCCATTGCTTACTATTGTTAGCGCAATGAATAGAAGTCAACAGGAACCGTTAGCATGCTAGCTGTTCATGTAGACTTCCAGCCATTGAGCTACCGCTAGCCAACTGCACGTAGAAACATACACACGGTAGGCCTATCCATGATATCATCTGACTCTGGTTAAGTTACCGACACAGCTTTTAAACAGCGTGCAGAAAAGGCTTTTAACACGGCATGCCTGTGCTTGTTGCAGTTAGATTAGTTGTTTACTCGATGTCATGGGTGAGCATGCAGTGTGTGTATGTGTGTGTATGTCTGTGTGTGTGTGTATGTCTGTGTGTATACCATGGGGAGAACAAGTATTTGATAACCTGCAAAATCGTCAGTGTTTCCTACTTACAAAGCATGTAGAGGTCTGTAATTTGTATCATAGGTACACTTCAACTGTGAGAGACGGAATCTAAAACAAAAATCCTGAAAATCACATTGTATGATTTTTAAGTAAGTAATTTGCATTTTATTGCATGACATAAGTATTTGATACATCAGAAAAGCAGAACTGAATATTTGGTACAGAAACCTTTGTTTGCAATTACAGAGATCATACGTTTCCTGTAGTTCTTGACCAGGTTTGCACACACTGCAGCAGGGATTTTGGCCCACTCCTCCATACAGACCTTCTCCAGATCCTTCAGGTTTCGGGGCTGTCGCTGGGCAATACGGACTTTCAGCTCCCTCCAAAGATTTTCTATTGGGTTCAGGTCTGGAGACTGGCTAGGCCACTCCAGGACCTTGAGATGCTTCTTACGGAGCCACTCCTCAGTTGCCCTGGCTGTGTGTTTTGGGTCGTTGTCATGCTGGATGACCCAGCCACGACCCATCTTCAATGCTCTTACTGAGGGAAGGAGGTTGTTGGCCAAGATCTTGCGATACATGGCCCCATCCATCCTCCCCTCAATAAGGTGCAGTCGTCCTGTCCCCTTTGCAGAGAAGCATCCCCAAAGAATGATGTTTCCACCTCCATGCGTCACGGTTAGGATGGTGTTCTTGGGGTTGTACTCATCCTTCTTCTTCCTCCAAACACAGAGAGTGGAGTTTAGACCTAAAAGCTCTATTTTTGTCTCATCAGACCACATGACCTTCTCCGATTCCTCCTCTGGATCATCCAGATGGTCATTGGCAAACTTCAGACGGGCCTGAACATGCGCTGGCTTGAGCAGGAGGACTTTGCGTGCGCTGCAGGATTTTAATCCATGACGGCGTAGTGTGTTACTAATGGTTTTCTTTGAGACTGTGGTCCCAGCTCTCTTCAGGTCGACCAGGTCCTGCCGTGTAGTTCTGGGCTGATCCCTCACCTTTCTCATGATCATTGATGCCCCACGAGGTGAGATCTTGCATGGAGCCCCAGACCGAGGGTGATTGACCGTCATCTTGAACTTCTTCCATTTTCTAATAATTGCGCCAACAGTTGTTGCCTTCCCACCAAGCTGCTTGCCTATTGTCATGTAGCCCATCCCAGCCTTGTGCAGGTCTACAATTTAACCCTGATGTCCTTACACAGCCCCCTGGTCTTGGCCATTGTGGAGAGGTTGGAGTCTGTTTGATTGAGTGTGTGGACAGGTGTCTTTTATACAGGTAACGAGTTCAAACAGGTGCAGTTAATACAGGTAATGAGTGGAGAACAGGAGGGCTTCTTAAAGAAAAACTAGCAGGTCTGTGAGAGCCGGAATTCTTACTGGTTGGTAGGTGATCAAATACTTATGTCATGCAATAAAATGCTAATTAATTACTTAAAAATCATACAATGTGATTTTCTGGATTTTTGTTTTAGTCTCTCACAGTTGAAGTGTACCTATGATAAAAATGACAGACCTCTACATGCTTTGTAAGTAGGAAAACCTGCAAAATCGGCAGTGTATCAAATACTTGTTCTCCCCACTGTATATGTGTGTATGTGTGTGTATGTGTGTGTATATGTGTGTATGTGTGTGTATATGTGTGTATGTGTGTGTATGTGTGTGTATATGTGTGTATGTGTGTGTATATGTGTGTATATGTGTGTATGTGTGTGTATGTGTGTGTATATGTGTGTATGTGTGTGTATGTGTGTATGTGTGTGTATGTGTGTGTATGTGTGTATGTGTGTATGTGTGTGTATATGTGTGTATGTGTGTGTATATGTGTGTATGTGTGTGTATGTGTGTGTATATGTGTGTATATGTGTGTATGTGTGTGTATATGTGTGTATGTGTGTAAGTGTGTAGAAAAAGAGGAAGTGAGAGAGCAGCGTTATTAATATATTGAACAACACAAAGCCTCTGGGAGAAGATGATTGTGTTGTATATCAAGATCATCATTATCATGTGTTACACTTCATTATCCTCTACCCTGTATTCTGTAAGAGCATAACCAGGGCCGAGACATGTTAATGTTGTTTTTCTAACTGGTCAACCAGTAAAGCACATGATTACATCCAGTACAAGGGAGGTTTCCGAGAAAGATTAAGAGTCTCATCCTGAACTAAAACCCAATGAGATTATTCTATTCCCCGAGCTGACAAGAATTTGTCGTTCTGCCTCTGAACAAGGCAGTCAACCCACTGTTCCTAGGCCAGTTAACCCACTGTTCCTAGGCCAGTCAACCCACTGTTCCTAGGCCAGTTAACCCACTGTTCCTAGGCCAGTTAACCCACTGTTCCTAGGCCAGTCAACCCACTGTTCCTAGGCCGTCATTGAAAATAAGAATTTGTTCTTAACTGACTTGTCTAGATAAATAAAGGTCAAATAAATAAAAACATTTAAGAAAATGGAAAGTGTTTTTAAGTCCAGAACTACAGGCTGCTCCAGTTAGGGGCTTCAACCTGCTCGCGTTTAGTCCTCCGTGCACCTTTTAAAGGGAATGTTCTCGTGTTTAGTCCTCCGTGCACCTTTTAAAGGGAATGTTCTCGTGTTTAGTCCTCCGTGCACGTTTTAAAGGGAATGTTGTCGTGTTTAGTCCTCCGTGCACGTTTTAAAGGGAATGTTGTCGTGTTTAGTCCTCCGTGCACCTTTTAAAGGGAATGTTCTCGTGTTTAGTCCTCCGTGCACCTTTTAAAGGGAATGTTCTCGTGTTTAGTCCTCCGTGCACGTTTTAAAGGGAATGTTGTCGTGTTTAGTCCTCCGTGCACCTTTTAAAGGGAATGTTCTCGTGTTTAGTCCTCCGTGCACCTTTTAAAGGGAATGTTCTCGTGTTTAGTCCTCCGTGCACCTTTTAAAGGGAATGTTCTCGCGTTTGGATAGACCACATTTACGGTAAACGCTGCAAATGTCAACTTAATCGGGAAGTTACCTTTAAATGTAAATTGCACTATAACACAGACGTTCCTCTGTCTAGATGAAATCCAGCCCTTAGCCTAACCTGAGTTGTTTTATGAGACTGAGATGGGGACACACACAGGGGTGGGCGACTCCAGTCCTCAGGGGCCTGATTGGTGTCACAGTTTTGCCCCAGCTAACACACCTGACTCCAATAATCACCTAATCATGATCTTGAGTTTAGAATGCCATCTGATTAACCAGCTGCGTTTGCTAAGGATGGGGGGAAAGTGTGACGCCAATCAGAACCCAGAGGACTGGAGTGGCCCACCCTGTCTGGGGGAAAAACACTGACATTCACTTATATCAGAGGGAAACAGTGTGGGAAAGTGTTATGTGTGTGTGTGTGGTTCCTGTCTCCCTGCTCCAGAACCATCATTAGGGTGTGTGTGTGTGTGTGTGTGTGTGTGAGAGAGAGAGTGCGTCAGGTTCAAGTACGGGTGACTGCATATATGTGTGTGTCTTTGAGCGTGTGTGTGTGTGTGTGTGACTTCTTGGAATCGTCGGTGTGTGTCTCCGCCCACCATGTATTCTCAGTGGGCACTGGGATGTCTGGGATGTCTGGGATGTCTGGGATGTCTGGGATGTCTGAATGCCAAGCTCTGCAGTACACACACACTCCAGTGATGCGCAGGTTGACTCATAACCCTCAGTCAGTGTATAAAAGAGAAAACAACGAATAAAAAACACCATGAATGTATTATCATTGTGCCGTTCATATCAGTAGACGCCATTGACGTTTTGACATGTATTGTTTGTATCTGGCATTAGTGCAGAAGTCTCAGCTTTAGGGCCTAGCCGTATCCGCACCAAATACAAACACATTTTTATTTATTTAGATTTAAAAAAAATGTAATCTTTATTTAACTCGGCAAGTCAGTTTAGAACACATTCTTATTTACAATGACGGCCCACCTCCAAATGCTTTTGGGAACTTGGGCAGAAAAAGAGAACAGGAACTGTGGAATGTTAGGAATGGGAATGTTAGGAATGGGAATGTTAGGAATGGGAATGTTAGGAATGGGAATGTTAGGAATGGGAATGTATAGGAATGTTCTATATTCGCAGGTCAGGATTGGGTGGAGACCTCAGATGTTCACTTCATCACATGTAGTCGGGTGGTTGTGGATGGGTGTGGGTGAACAAACAGCTGACACATGCATCACACACGCACACACACACACGCACACACGCACGCACACACACACACACACACACACACACACACACACACACACACACACACACAAACACACACACACACACACACACACACACACACACACACACACACACACACACACACACACACACACACACACACACAGAATCATACATTTTTACTGGAGTTTTACAGTAGACAGAGTTGCATTCCTTTTATCACAGAGACTCACACACCTCTTTTACTTTTCTGTCTCTTCTGCTGCAGGTCTGAAGGTCCCCTCCCTCCCTCCCTCCCTCCCTCCCTCCCTCCCTCCCTCCCTCCCTCCCTCCCTCCCTCCCTCCCTCCCTCCCTCCCTCCCTCCCTCCCTCCCTCCCTCCCTCCCTCCCTCCCTCCCTCCCTCCACAATGGAGCCTCTGGACAGGACAGGCTGGACACTGCTCTCTGGTGACCCCAACACCTCCACTCCCAACCTGGAGTCTCACTACTCTTACCCTGATTCTGGTCCTGCAACCCCATCCTTCCCCTCCCCATCCTTGTTCCCCAGTTCCTCCTCCAACGTGTCCAGTCAGAGCGTCCCGTTCCAGGGCAGCAGTACCCTGATGACTGCGGTCATCTCCCTGAGTGTGTTCGTGGTCGGCCTGATCGGTAACACCCTGGCCATCTACGTGGTGCTACGCTACGCCAAGATGAAGACCGTCACAAACATCTATATTCTGAACCTGGCAGTCGCAGACGAACTCTACATCCTGGGACTTCCCTTCCTCACCACCCAGGTAGCCTAGAGGTCAGAGTTTAGAGATTAACTCTACATCCTGGAACTTCCCTTCCTCACCACCCAGGTAGCATAGAGGTCAGAGTTTAGAGGTCAGAGATGAACTGTACACCCTGGGATTTCCCTTCCCACCACCCAGGTAGCACAGAGGTCAGAGGTCAGAGGTTAGAGACACACTGTACACCCTAGGATTTCCCTTCCCCACCACCCAGGTAGCCTAGAGGTTAGAGGAGTGGGCCAGCAACCAGAGGGTTTTCGGTTTGAATCCTAGCTCCGACAAGGCAACATCTGGTCTGGAGTAAGAGTAACTGAAAGGTATCTGGCATCAGTGTCCAAGATGCCATCTCATCTCTGGCCGTTGTGCCCTTAAGCAAGGCACTTAAGCTGTAAACGGCCCTCTGCGCCAACCTCTGTGTCTGTTTGTCTTTCTGAGGGGTTTGAATAAAGCAGAAGACAACTTACAATGAAGTAATATATTTTTCTTCCTCCTCCTCCTCTTCCTCCTCCTCCTTCCAGAACGTTCTCTCCTACTGGCCGTTCGGCTCCTTCCTGTGTCGCGTGCTGATGACCGCTGACTCCATGAGCCAGTTCACCTCCATCTTCTGCCTGACCGTGATGTCTATCGACCGCTACCTGGCCGTGGTCCACCCCATACGGTCTACAAAATGGCGGCGACCGCGAGTGGCGAAGGTGGTGAGCGCCGCGGTGTGGGCGTTGTCATTGGTGGTTGTCCTGCCCGTGGTCGTGTTCTCCGGCGTTCAGGACACGTTCAACTCGTGTAACATTAGCTGGCCGGAGCCGCAGGATGTGTGGTCGACCGTGTTTATCCTGTACACAGCTACGCTGGGGTTCTTCGGACCGCTCCTGGTCATCTGTCTCTGCTACCTGCTCATCGTGGTTAAGGTGGGGGGGGGGTCATAGGTCAAAATCATTCTGGTTTTCTTCTGTGTTTCTGTGTTAGCTACAGTACCATTGTTTTGGTTGCTCGTTGTGGTCTGCATTATTAGACATGTTTGGTTCGGCTGTTTGAACTCTGACAGAGGATGTTTCTTTCATTCTTTCATTTGGTCATTAAATGCTTCTCTGTGTTGTTGTTTTGTGCAACAAGCTCTCACAGTCTCACCTCAGAATTAGACGTTTATCCATGTTTCTCAAACGTCAAATTTTGAAGTGTTTAAGGTTACATTTAGATATTAACTCTGAAATCTTAAGGTTAGATATTAACTCTGAATGGTTAAGGTTAGGGTATTAACTCTGAATGGTTAAGGTTAGGGTATTAACTCTGAATGGTTAAGGTTAGGTATTAACTCTGAATGGTTAAGGTTAGGGTATTACCTCTGAATGGTTAAGGTTAGGGTATTAACTCTGAATGGTTAAGGTTTGGGTATTAACTCTGAATGGTTAAGGTTTGGGTATTAACTCTGAATGGTTAAGGTTAGGGTATTAACTCTGAATGGTTAAGGTTAGGGTATTAACTCTGAATGGTTAAGGTTAGGTATTAACTCTGAATGGTTAAGGTTAGGGTATTACCTCTGAATGGTTACGGTTAGGGTATTAACTCTGAATGGTTAAGGTTAGGGTATTAACTCTGAATGGTTAAGGTTTGGGTATTAACTCTGAATGGTTAAGGTTAGGGTATTAACTCTGAATGGTTAAGGTTAGGGTATTAACTCTGAATGGTTAAGGTTAGGGTATTAACTCTGAATGGTTAAGGTTAGGGTATTAACTCTGAATGGTTAAGGTTAGGGTATTAACTCTGAATGGTTAAGGTTAGGGTATTAACTCTGAATGGTTAAGGTTAGGGTATTAACTCTGAATGGTTAAGGTTAGGTATTAACTCTGAATGGTTAAGGTTAGGTATTAACTCTGGATGGTTAAGGTTAGGGTATTACCTCTGAATGGTTAAGGTTAGGGTATTAACTCTGAATGGTTAAGGTTAGGTATAAACTCTGAATGGTTAAGGTTAGGTATTAACTCTGAATGGTTAAGGTTAGGTATTAACTCTGAATGGTTAAGGTTAGGTATTAACTCTGAATGGTTAAGGTTAGGGTATTAACTCTGAATGGTTAAGGTTAGGTATTAACTCTGAATGGTTAAGGTTAGGTATAAACTCTGAATGGTTAAGGCTAGATATTAACTCTGAAATCTTAAGGTTAGGGTATTAACTCTGAATGGTTAAGGTTAGGGTATTAACTCTGAATGGTTAAGGTTAGGTATTAACTCTGGATGGTTAAGGTTAGGTATTAACTCTGGATGGTTAAGGTTAGGGTATTACCTCTGAATGGTTAAGGTTAGGGTATTAACTCTGAATGGTTAAGGTTAGGTATAAACTCTGAATGGTTAAGGTTAGGTATTAACTCTGAATGGTTAAGGTTAGGTATTAACTCTGAATGGTTAAGGTTAGGTATTAACTCTGAATGGTTAAGGTTAGGGTATTAACTCTGAATGGTTAAGGTTAGGTATTAACTCTGAATGGTTAAGGTTAGGTATAAACTCTGAATGGTTAAGGCTAGATATTAACTCTGAAATCTTAAGGTTAGGGTATTAACTCTGAATGGTTAAGGTTTGGGTATTAACTCTGAATGGTTAAGGTTTGGGTATTAACTCTGAATGGTTAAGGTTAGGGTATTAACTCTGAATGGCTAAGGTTAGGGTATTAACTCTAAATGGTTAAGGTTAGGGTATTAACTCTGAATGGTTAAGGATAGGGTATTAACTCTGAATGGTTAAGGTTTGGGTATTAACTCTGAATGGTTAAGGTTTGGGTATTAACTCTGAATGGTTAAGGTTAGGGTATTAACTCTGAATGGTTAAGGTTAGGGTATTAACTCTGAATGGTTAAGGTTAGGGTATTAACTCTGAATGGTTAAGGTTTGGGTATTAACTCTGAATGGTTAAGGTTAGGTATTAACTCTGAATGGTTAAGGTTAGGGTATTAACTCTGAATGGTTAAGGTTAGGGTATTAACTCTGAATGGTTAAGGTTAGAGTATTAACTCTGATTGGTTAAGGTTTGGGTATTAACTCTGAATGGTTAAGGTTAGGGTATTAACTCTGAATGGTTAAGGTTAGGGTATTAACTCTGAATGGTTAAGGTTAGGGTATTAACTCTGAATGGTTACGGTTAGGGTATTAACTCTGAATGGTTAAGGTTAGGGTATTAACTCTGAATGGTTAAGGTTAGGGTATTAACTCTGAATGGTTAAGGTTTGGGTATTAACTATGAATGGTTAAGGTTTGGGTATTAACTCTGAATGGTTAAGGTTTGGGTATTAACTCTGAATGGTTAAGGTTAGGGTATTGACTCTGAATGGTTAAGGTTAGGGTATTAACTCTGAATGGTTAAGGTTTGGGTTGGGCTTCAAACAAAGATTTTAAAAAACAACCTTATATGGCTGGATTTGAACATACAACCTTTGCACCAGAGGCAGATGCTTTCACCCATCTACAACACCCCATCAAAACCCCAACCTACTTGAATGCACTCACTGGTGCCCCTAGTGGTCTGTTTCCACACCACCTCCCCACCTCAGACCTGGATGGACTAATACTGACTTGTGTCCCGGGTGACCTGGCTGGTTTTCTGGTCATTATCTTCAAGGTGTGTGAGAAAGCATTCCGGAATATTATTGTGTTCTGTTTTGTCATTCCAACCATTCTTTTCTGTGTGTGTTTTATATTGACCTATTTGTATGTAAGAGAGATTCTGCTGCAACGTTCCCTTCTCTAACCAACACCATTTTGTTCCTCCTCCAGGTGAAGTCTTCAGGTGTGCGGGCGGGCTTCACCAAGCGTCGGCGGTCAGAGCGCAAGGTGACCCGTATGGTGGTGATCATCGTGGTGGTCTTCGTCCTCTGCTGGCTCCCCTTCTTCATCATCAACATCATCAACCTCATCATCATCATCCCAGAGTCCTCCGTGACCGCCGGCGTCTACTTCTTCTCTGGTACCAGAAGAAACCTAATAGGCTGCATCCCAAATAGCACCCTAATCCCTGTGTAGTGTACTACTGTTTACCAGAGCCCTATGGGGAATAAGCTACACTCACTCTTACCCTAAGGGGGAGAGGGTTGGAGAGAGGAGGAGAGGGGAAAAGAGGGGGAGGAGAGGGGAAAGAGGGGGAGGGAATGGGGATGAGAGGGGAAACTGAAGGGAATGAGAGGGGAGGAGGGGGGAACGAGGGGGAGGGAATGGGGAAATGGGGAGGAGAGGCGGAGGAGAGTGAAAAGAAGGGGAGGAGAGGGGGAGGAAAGGGGAAAGAGGGATGGGAGAGAGAGAAACAGAGAAAGAGAGAGAGGGAGAGAGAGAAGGAGTGAGAGAGAGAGGTGGGAGAGAGAGGGAGAGAGAGAGAGAGAGAGAGAGAGAGAGAGAGAGAGAGAGAGAGAGAGAGAGAGAGGTGGGAGAGAGAGAAGGAGAGCAAGAGAAAGAGGTGGGAGAGAGAGAGAGGTGGGAGAGAGAGAGAGATAGAGGTGGGAGAGAGAGAGAGAGGTGGGAGAGAGAGAGAGATAGATGTGGGAGAGAGAGAGAGAGAGAGAGAGAGAGGTGGGAGAGAGAGATAGAGGTGGGAGAGAGAGAGAGAGAGAGAGAGAGAGAGAAGGATAAAAGTGTGAGACAGACATTGACCATTAGTTTTGTCTCTACTCCCCAGTCATCCTGTCCTATGTTAACTCCTGTGCCAACCCTCTGCTCTATGGCTTCCTGTCAGACAACTTCAGACAGAGCTTCAGAAAGGTGATTATTATTTATTCAACCTTATTTTAACCTTTATTTAAACAGGAAAATATACTTGCGAGGAAGACCTGGGGACCTGGAGGTGCTTCATGGCCAGCAGCACCATCGCCTTCACACAACAATCTGTTATTTCATAGAATAGACATTTATTAGTACATGTTCTGTATTTATATAAAATACCAGTTTTCCTCAGTGCTCACCACAGTGCATCGTCTTCATCGTGCCTTGTGCTTGATTTCTTCCGGAAGGTTCTGTGCGTGCGGAAGGCCAACGGCGTGGAGGATGGTGACCCCAGCGCCCCGAGGATGGAAAAAACTAGAGAGACGACAAGAGACGACTCCTTCCTGTCGCCTAGGAACCACGATGGACACAACGGACACACACCACAGAATAGCCAGGTGAGGAGGGAGTGACACACGGCACACAGCAGCCAGCTTGGAGTGGAGGGGAGGAGGACCAATCAGTGTGTAGTATAGGGAGGGAGGAGGACCAATCAGTGTATAGTATAGGGAGGGGAGGAGGACCAATCAGTGTATAGTATAGGGAGGGGAGGAGGACCAATCAGTGTATAGTATAGGGAGGGGAGGAGGACCAATCAGTGTATAGTATAGGGAGGGAAGGAGGACCAATCAGTGTATAGTATAGGGAGGGGAGGAGGACCAATCAGTGTATAGTATAGGGAGGGAAGGAGGACCAATCAGTGTATAGTATAGGGAGGGGAGGAGGACCAATCAGTGTATAGTATAGGGAGGGAAGGAGGACCAATCAGTGTATAGTATAGGGAGGGAAGGAGGACCAATCAGTGTATAGTATAGGGAGGGAAGGAGGACCAATCAGTATATAGTATAGGGAGGGAAGGAAGGAGGACCAATCAGTGTGTAGTATAGGGAGGGAAGGAGGACCAATCAGTGTATAGTATAGGGAGGGGAGGAGGACCAATCAGTGTATAGTATAGGGAGGGAAGGAGGACCAATCAGTGTATAGTATAGGGAGGGAAGGAGGACCAATCAGTGTATAGTATAGGTAGGGAAGGAGGACCAATCAGTGTATAGTATAGGGAGGGAAGGAGGACCAATCAGTGTGGGGTATAGGGAGGGGAGGAGGACCAATCAGTGTGTGGTATAGGAAGGGGAGGAGGACCAATCAGTGTGTGGTATAGGGAGGGGAGGAGGACCAATCAGTGTATAGTATAGGGGAGGGAAGGAGGACCAATCAGTGTATAGTATAGGGAGGGGAGGAGGACCAATCAGTGTATAGTATAGGGAGGGAAGGAGGACCAATCAGTGTATAGTGTAGGGAGGGAAGGAGGACCAATCAGTGTATAGTATAGGGAGGGAAGGAGGACCAATCAGTATATAGTATAGGGAGGGAAGGAAGGAGGACCAATCAGTTTGTAGTATAGGGAGGGAAGGAGGACCAAACAGTGTATAGTATAGGGAGGGGAGGAGGACCAATCAGTGTATAGTATAGGGAGGGAAGGAGGACCAATCAGTGTATAGTATAGGGAGGGAAGGAGGACCAATCAGTGTATAGTATAGGTAGGGAAGGAGGACCAATCAGTGTATAGTATAGGGAGGGAAGGAGGACCAATCAGTGTATAGTATAGGGAAGGAAGGAGGACCAATCAGTGTATAGTATAGGGAGGGAAGGAGGACCAATCAGTGTATAGGATAGGGAGGGAAGGAGGACCAATCAGTGTATAGTATAGGGAAGGAAGGAGGACCAATCAGTGTATAGTATAGGGAGGGGAAGCGGACCAATCAGTGTATAATATAGGGAGGGGAGGAGGACCAATCAGTGTGTGGTATAAGGGAGGGGGAGGAGGACCAATCAGTGTGGGGTATAGGGAGGGGAGGAGGACCAATCAGTGTGTGGTATAGGAAGGGGAGGAGGACCAATCAGTGTGTGGTATAGGGAGGGGAGGAGGACCAATCAGTGTATAGTATAGGGAGGGGTGGAGGACCAATCAGTGTGTGGTATAGGGGAGGGGAGGAGGACCAATCAGTGTGTGGTATAGGGAGGGGAGGAGGACCAATCAGTGTGTTGTATAGGGAGGGGAGGAGGACCAATCAGTGTATAGTATAGGGAGGGAAGGAGGACCAATCAGTGTATAGTATAGGGAGGGAAGGAGGACCAATCAGTATATAGTATAGGGAGGGAAGGAAGGAGGACCAATCAGTGTGTAGTATAGGGAGGGAAGGAGGACCAATCAGTGTATAGTATAGGGAAGGAAGGAGGACCAATCAGTGTATAGTATAGGGAGGGGAAGAGGACCAATCAGTGTATAATATAGGGAGGGGAGGAGGACCAATCAGTGTGTGGTATAGGGAGGGGAGGAGGACCAATCAGTGTGTGGTATAGGGAGGGGGAGGAGGACCAATCAGTGTGGGGTATAGGAAGGGGAGGAGGACCAATCAGTGTGTGGTATAGGGAGGGGAGGAGGACCAATCAGTGTATAGTATAGGGAGGGGTGGAGGACCAATCAGTGTGTGGTATAGGGAGGGGAGGAGGACCAATCAGTGTGTGGTATAGGGAGGGGAGGAGGACCAATCAGTGTGTTGTATAGGGAGGGGAGGAGGACCAATCAGTGTGTGGTATAGGGAGGGGAGGAGGACCAATCAGTGTGTGGTATAGGGAGGGGAGGAGGACCAATCAGTGTGTGGTATAGGGAGGGGAGGAGGACCAATCAGTGTGTGGTATAGGGAGGGGTGGAGGACCAATGAGTGTATAGTATAGGGAGGGGAGGAGGACCAATGAGTGTGTGGTATAGGGAGGGAAGGAGGACCAATGAGTGTGTGGTATAGGGAGGGGAGGAGGACCAATGAGTGTGTGGTATAGGGAGGGGAGGAGGACCAATGAGTGTGTGATATGGGAGGGGAGGAGGACCAATGAGTGTGTGGTATAGGGAGCGGGTATTACTGGTGCTGTCGTGTCAGTAGGAGTGTATATATGTTTAGTGTATTGGTATCACCAGTTTGTGGCAATGTCTATTTAATGCCAATAAAGCATTTTTTTCATGAATTGACAGAGAGATGGAGAGAGAGAGGGATGGAGAGAGAGAGGGATGGAGAGAGAGGGATGGAGAGAGAGAGGGATGGAGAGAGAGGGATGGAGAGAGAGAGGGATGGAGAGATAGGGATGGAGAGAGAGAGGGATGGAGAGAGAGAGGGATGGAGAGAGAGAGGGATGGAGAGAGAGGGGATGGAGAGAGAGAGGGATGGAGAGAGAGAGGGATGGAGAGAGAGGGATGGAGAGAGAGGGATGGAGAGAGAGAGGGATGGAGAGAGAGGATTGGAGAGAGAGAGGGATGGAGAGATAGAGAGGGTTGGAGAGAGAGAGGGATGGAGAGAGAGAGGGATGGAGAGAGAGGGATGGAGAGAGAGGGTTGGAGAGAGAGAGATGGAGAGAGAGAGGGATGGAGAGAGAGGGATGGAGAGAGAGAGGGATGGAGAGAGAGGGATGGAGAGAGAGAGGGATGGAGAGATAGGGATGGAGAGAGAGAGGGATGGAGAGAGAGAGGGATGGAGAGAGAGGGATGGAGAGAGAGAGGGATGGAGAGAGAGGGTTGGAGAGAGAGAGGGATGGAGAGAGAGAGGGATGGAGAGAGAGGGTTGGAGAGAGAGAGGGATGGAGAGAGAGAGGGATGGAGAGAGAGGGATGGAGAGAGAGAGGGATGGAGAGAGAGGGATGGAGAGAGAGAGGGATGGAGAGATAGGGATGGAGAGAGAGAGGGATGGAGAGAGAGAGGGATGGAGAGAGAGAGGGATGGAGAGAGAGGGATGGAGAGAGAGAGGGATGGAGAGAGAGAGGGATGGAGAGAGAGGGATGGAGAGAGAGGGATGGAGAGAGAGAGGATGGAGAGAGAGGATTGGAGAGAGAGAGGGATGGAGAGATAGAGAGGGTTGGAGAGAGAGAGGGATGGAGAGAGAGAGGGATGGAGAGAGAGGGATAGAGAAAGAGGGATGGAGAGAGAGGGATGGAGAGAGGTATGGAGAGAGAGGGATGGAGAGAGAGAGGGATGGAGAGAGAGGGATGGAGAGAAAGAGGGATGGAGAGAGAGAGGGATGGAGAGAGAGGGATGAGAGAGAGGGATGGAGAGAGAGAGGGATGGAGAGAGAGGGATGGAGAGAG
>NW_022261978.1:3966354-3970864 GCF_002021735.2 Oncorhynchus kisutch | reverse complement strand
CTCTCTCTCTCTCTCTCTCTCTCTCTCTCTCTCTCTCTCTCTCTCTCTCTGTCTCTGTCTCTCCCTCTCTCCCTCTCTCCCTCTCTGTCTCTCTCTCTCTCTCTGTCTCTCTCTCTCTCTGTCTCTCTCCGTCTCTCTGTCTCTCTGTCTCTCTCTCTCTCTCTGTCTCTCTGTCTCTCTCTCTCTCTCTGTCTCTCTCTCTCTCTCTGTCTCTCTGTCTCTCTCTCTGTCTCTCTGTCTCTCTGTCTCTCTGTCTCTCTCTCTCTCTCTCTCTGTCTCTCTCTCTGTCTCTGTCTCTCTCTGTCTCTCTCTCTGTCTCTCTCTCTCTCTCTCTCTCTCTCTCTGTCTCTGTCTCTCCCTCTCTCCCTCTCTCTCCCTCTCTCTCTCTCTCTCTCTCTCTCTGTCTCTCTCTCTCTCTGTCTCTCTGTCTCTGTCTCTCTCTCTCTCTCTCTCTCTCTCTCTCTCTCTCTCTCTCTCTGTCTCTCTCTCTCTGTCTCTCTCTGTCTCTCTCTCAATTCATTCAATTCAATTCAAGGGCTTTATTGGCATGGGAAACATGTGTTTAACATTGCCAAGCAAGTGAGGTAGACCAACATACAAAGTGAATATATAAAGTGAAAAACAACAAAAATTAACAGTAAACATTACAAATGTTCATATTATATATATATACAGTGTTCTAAACAATGTAACAAATGGCTAAAGGACAAGATAAAAATAAATAAGCATAAATATGGGTTGTATTTACAATGGTGTTTGTTCTTCACTGGTTGACCTTTTCTTGTGGCAACAGGTCACAAATCTTGTTACACCGTGGTATTTCACTCAATAGATATGGGAGTTAATCAAAATTTGATTTGTTTTCTAAATCTTTATGGTCTGTGTAATCTGAGGGAAATGTGTCTATAATCATGGTCATACATTTTGGCAGGAGGTTAGGAAGTGCAGCTCAGTTTCCACCTCATTTTGTGGCAGTGAGCACATAGCCTGTCTTCTCTTGAGAGCCATGTCTGCCTACGGCGGCCTTTCTCAATAGCAAGGCTATGCTCACTGAGTCTGTACATAGTCAAAGCTTTCCTTAATATTGGGTCAGTCATAGTGGTCAGATACTCTGCCACTGTGTACTCTCTGTTTAGGGCCAAATAACATTCTAGTTTGCTCTGTTTTTTTGTTAATTCTTTCCAATGAGTCAAATAGTCAAATAAATCTCTTTGTTTCCTCATGATTTGATCTAATTGTGTTGCTGTCCTGGGGCTCTGTGGGGTGTGTTTGTGAACAGAGCCTCAGGACCTGTTTTGCTTCCCTCTGTCCCTCTCTCTCTCTCTCTCTCCCTCTGTTTCTCCCTCTCTCTCTCCCTCTGTTTCTCCCTCTCCTCTCTCCTCCTCTGTTTCTCCCTCCCTCTCTCTCTCTCCCTCTGTTTCTCCCTCTCTCTCTCTCTCTCTCTCTCTGTTTTCTCCCTCTCTCTGTTTCTCTCCCTCTCCCCTCTGTTTCTCCCTCTCTCTCTCTCTCCCTCTGTTTCTCCCTCTCTCCCTCTCTCTCTGTTTCTCCCTCTCTCCCTCTCTCTCTGTTTCTCCCTCTCTCCCTCTCTCTCTGTCCCTCTCTCTCTCTCTCTCTCTCCCTCTGTTTCTCCCTCTCTCTCCCTCTCCCTCTGTTTCTCCCTCTCTCTCTCTCTCTCTCTCTCTCTCTCTCTCTCTCTCTCCCTCTCTCCCCTCTCTCCCTCTCTCCCTCTCTCTCTCTCTCTCTCTCTCTCTCTCTCTCCCTCTCTCCCTCTCTCCCTCTGTTTCTCCCTCTCTCCCTCTCCCTCTGTTTCTCCCTCTCTCTCTCTCTCTCTCTCTCTCTCTCCCTCTCTCCCTCTCTCCCTCTCTCCCTCTCTCTCTCTCTCCCTCTGTTATCTTTTGATGACCATTTACAGAGGAGCTTTAAGTGCAACAACAAACATAAAGTAAACACAGTCCAACACCACGAAGCAGCAGCGCTTTCAGGGTCGTTGTTACAGAGATGAGTCCATCTGAAGCTGTTAAGTGACTGATGCAGGAGTTTTGATCACCACTTGATTACAGGGATGCTCGAAGTGCAACAACAACAACAACAACAACAGCAGCACGACAATGCAGCATGAAGCACCGCAGCACTTTCAGGGTTGCTTGTTGCAGAGGAGAGGACACAGAGGTTCATCTATTTCAACAGTTGATTTGAAAAACACGTCCCACTACTTCAGTGTGTTCTGAATGGCGCTACATCGTTGTTTCCCAACTGCTCTGTTATATAACGCGTTTTCATCTTCACCATTCCTTTTAAAAGTGATATTTTACTCTACAAAGTCAAGCTACTAGTTCTGCTGTTATTTAGTGTCTCTACTATGCTTTGTAATGGTGTGGCTTTATCAGTGTCTGTTTTGGCTTTCTGAGGGGGCTTCTAGAATCTGTCTCTGTTTTGGCTTTCTGAGGAGGCTTCTAGAATCTGTCTCTGTTTTGGCTTTTTGAGGAGGCTTCTAGAATCTGTCTCTGTTTTGGCCTTCTGAGGAGGCTTCTATAATCTGTCTCTGTTTTGGCTTTCTGAGGAGGCTTCTAGAATCTGTCTCTGTTTTGGCCTTCTGAGGAGGCTTCTAGAATCTGTCTCTGTTTTGGCTTTCTGAGGAGGCTTCTAGAATCTGTCTCTGTTTTGGCTTTCTGAGGAGGCTTCTAGAATCTGTCTCTGTTTTGGCTTTTTGAGGAGGCTTCTAGAATCTGTCTCTGTTTTGGCTTTCTGAGGGGGCTTCTAGAATCTGTCTCTGTTTTGGCTTTCTGAGGAGGCTTCTAGAATCTGTCTCTGTTTTAGCTTTTTGAGGAGGCTTCTAGAATCTGTCTCTGTTTTGGCTTTCTGAGGGGGCTTCTAGAATCTGTCTCTGTTTTGGCTTTCTGAGGGGGCTTCTAGAATCTGTCTCTGTTTTGGCGTTCTGAGGAGGCTTCTAGAATCTGTCTCTGTTTTGGCTTTTTGAGGAGGCTTCTAGAATCTGTCTCAGTTTTGGCCTTCTGAGGAGGCTTCTAGAATCTGTCTCTGTTTTGGCTTTTTGAGGAGGCTTCTAGAATCTGTCTCTGTTTTGGCTTTTTAAGGAGGCTTCTAGAATCTCTTGCAGACGTTTTGATGAAAGTTATGACCGTGTTGTGTGGCTGCTGCTATTGCTGCTTATCTGTTTGTGTGTGTTTGGTGTGTGTAACGCTCCAATGCGAAACGTGCCTCATATCTCAGGGTTCATTGCAGCCGCCAGATCGTTTGTTTCGACCAATCACGTTGCAGGGCTGGCGGAAGTTGCCCTTAACCACAGATCTAGGATCAGCTTACACTTTCCTAATCCTATCTATATCCATTAGATATTAACCTAACCACAGATCTAGGATCAGATTACACTCAACTAATCATATCCTTAACCATTCGAGGGAAAACACAAAACTGTTCTTAGTTCAGTGTGTAGGGGCCTCTGGAGGTCCTCAGCTCTCACTGTAAATACAATTTCTGATCAGGAAGGACCCTGGGCATCTACAGTGGCACACGGTTCAAATGTGTCCTTGAACAGGGTAGTAGAGGGTCGTATTGATTAGGGCACACCGTAGCAAAATGTTCTGCAATGGAAAAACAAAAACAAGCATTTCTTATTAGACAAGTTTACGTAGGTCCCTCCCTCTTCCAGCCTGTTTGCTTCCTCTCGGTTCCTAGAGAATAGGACCCTGTTTTCAGGACAGGACAGATGGAAAGAGCTGAGAATGGGAGTCAGCTTCTATCTGAGCTAAGAATGGGAGTCAGCTTCTATCTGAGCTAAGAATGGGAGTCAGCTTCTATCTGAGCTCAGAATGGGAGTCAGCTTCTATCTGAGCTCAGAATGGGAGTCAGCTTCTATCTGAGCTAAGAATGGGAGTCAGCTTCTATCTGAGCTCAGAATGGGAGTCAGCTTCTATCTGAGCTAAGAATGGGAGTCAGCTTCTATCTGAGCTAAGAATGGGAGTCAGCTTCTATCTGAGCTCAGAATGGGAGTCAGCTTCTATCTGAGCTCAGAATGGGAGTCAGCTTCTAACTGAGCTGAGAATGGGAGTCAGCTTCTATCTGAGCTCAGAATGGGAGTCAGCTTCGAACTGAGCTCAGAATGGGAGTCAGCTTCTAACTGAGCTGAGAATGGGAGTCAGCTTCTATCTGAGCTAAGAATGGGAGTCAGCTTCTATCTGAGCTAAGAATGGGAGTCAGCTTCTATCTGAGCTAAGAATGGGAGTCAGCTTCTATCTGAGCTAAGAATGGGAGTCAGCTTCTATCTGAGCTAAGAATGGGAGTCAGCTTCTATCTGAGCTAAGAATGGGAGTCAGCTTCTATCTGAGCTAAGAATGGGAGTCAGCTTCTATCTGAGCTAAGAATGGGAGTCAGCTTCTATCTGAGCTAAGAATGGGAGTCAGCTTCTATCTGAGCTCAGAATGGGAGTCAGCTTCTATCTGTTTATATTTCTTTCTGAAACAATGTGAACACCCTTCATCCTCATGTACAGTTT
>NW_022261978.1:3948854-3961354 GCF_002021735.2 Oncorhynchus kisutch | reverse complement strand
GGAGAGAGAGGGAGAGAGAGAGAGAGGGAGAGGCAGAAAGAGGGGGAGAGAGAGGGAGAGGCAGAAAGAGGGGGATAGAGAGAGGGAGAGGCAGAAAGAGGGGGATAGAGAGAGGGAGAGGCAGAAAGAGGGAGAGAGAGAGGGAGAGGCAGAAAGAGGGAGAGAGAGAGGGAGAGGCAGAAAGCGGGAGAGAGAGAGGGAGAGGCAGAAAGAGGGGGAGAGAGGGAGAGGCAGAAAAGAGAGAGAGAGAGGGAGAGGCAGAAAGAGGGGGAGAGAGGGAGAGGCAGAAAGAGAGAGAGAGAGAGGGAGAGGCAGAAAGAGGGGGAGAGAGAGGGAGAGGCAGAAA
Organism: Oncorhynchus kisutch; assembly: GCF_002021735.2. Lineage (NCBI taxonomy): Eukaryota > Metazoa > Chordata > Actinopteri > Salmoniformes > Salmonidae > Oncorhynchus > Oncorhynchus kisutch. The sequence continues at coordinate 3,961,008 of NW_022261978.1, read as the reverse complement.
GAGGGGGATAGAGAGAGGGAGAGGCAAAAAGAGGGGGATAGAGAGAGGGAGAGGCAGAAAGAGGGAGAGAGAGATGGAGAGGCAGAAAGAGGGGGAGAGAGAGGGAGAGAGAGAGAGAGGGAGAGGCAGAAAGAGGGGGAGAGAGAGGGAGAGGCAGAAAGAGGGGGACCTCTCCTACTAACCTCTCCTCTCCTCTCCTACTAACCTCTCCTCTCCTCTCCTCTCCTCTCCTCTCCTCTCCTCAGAGAGAATAAAGTAGATGTCACGGGTCAAAATTTTGATTGATGACCCTATGTGAACCTATGTGAACTCTATGTGAACCCTATGTAGTGATGACGTGTGCATGTCTTCTGGTCAGGCAAGCCTGGTTAGGTGGGGGCTATGGGGTGAGTAAGGGTCCATTTGACAGGCCGTTAATGATTGATGACCCAAGCCTGATTTATGACCCTAGGTAATGATTTATGACCCTATGTCATGTAGAAGGGTGTATGCCCAGGGGGGTTGGTGGGGTTGAGTAAGTGACCATGTGTCAGGTCAACCTGTTACTGTTTCTCACGGTTTGGGTTGGTTAAGGCCCCTTATAAAGCCGCTGAACAATACCTGTTTAAGAGTGCACAAGATCTTAAGAATAACCATGGAATTTGGGATCGGTACCAAAGCAGTGATGACTGTAACAACTGAAACAGGCCTTCGGGTTGCCCATAGAGCAAGGGCAAAGTATCAACCAGCAATATATGATGCGCCAAAAAAACGTTTTTTAAATGTGTATAGAACCCAAATACCGCCAGCAAATGCTCTGACAGATCAAGTGTTGATGTCTAATGGCCAGCAGTGGGGGTATCGGTTTGATTACCTGGCCTGTAGAGTGACCCTCTATACGGTAGATGAAGGAGAAGAATATACAGACCAGACTGTAGGCTTGGAATATGGTGTTGAAGACTGGTCGGTTTTTCGCAAGGTTGTGTGTCCTGAACTGAGCCTTATCACCAAGGGGTATAGTGTGTTCACGGGCCACGAGACCCGTTGGGAAGGTACCCCGGACTCCTCAGGACAAATATTTCACAGGGTGAAAATACAAAGAAAGAATGGCCGACCGTGCGGCAGCGTGGAGTTCTATATCGGCACCGAGGCAATCCGAAACCACAAACTTAGGGGTGGTGGCCTGACTGGGGATACCCGACTGCGTCTGCTTATTCCTTTTAACAGTTGGGATGTACTGGAATTGAAAATGTTGCAACCGTTGGATGCTCTCTTTGTACAGAGCCAACAGCGTCAGAGCCTTGTTCATTTAAAGAAGTGCATAATATATACGAATCGTAAAGATTACGATGCAAAAGAGCCTCAAGAAGATACAGCGTCAGAAGAAAACTAAGTAAGCGGATGCTTTAACCCCGCCCCCCCAGATACCCAAGGGCCTTGTTCTACAATAAAAAGAAAAAAAGCAGCCAGTTCTTCATTTCAGCATACACCATGGATCTCCAGACCATCTACGAGGAAGCCACTACGTCATGGGGGGCCCGACACTAAAGACTCTATGCCACGAAGCCCTACACTCTACGCACCCCTGGCAAGACCCGTGACACCCCCGACATTTACCCAGCCTGAGGATGTGTTTGATGGGGTGGCCAGTACTGTTTTTGTGGATACAATCAAGGCCTCTGTAGCTACACTTTTAAACGTGGTGATTGGCGAATATATACGAGAAAAATGCATCGGCTGTGAGATCAATCATCCCAGCCAGCGTCGTCATCCTTGCCTCTACGACCCTCCTAGATACTACTTTTTCAATCATTTTGAGGAGCTGGTGAAAAGACTGTGGTCCTGCCGTTTTATACCAGCGCTGGTCATCGCCCTGGAGTCTATGGGTATTGCGCCGTCTATCCCTAGAGTTTACGGGGTAACCGAAGCCTTCCTACATGAACTGAAGGAGGCCCTCTTCATCCATGAGAAACTCAAAGAAATCCGACACACCCTGGTGGACGACAACAAATACAGGGAAGCTGTGATGGCTGATGTGATGCTTTTCTGGCTCAATAAATCCCAAGAGACCGAGTGACATTTTGTTTATTTAGAGCTATGGGTAACTATGTGTCTACGATGTTTGAGCGAATAAATACATTTTTTCTTTTGAGAGACCTTACAAATGTTATGCATCAGATTATTGAAAATAAAGTGAACAATGTAAAGTTCTACACAACCCACAATACAGGGGTTATTGTAGAGCGTGTGTTAAAAATGGAGCAAATCATGAAACATGTCCGACATACGGGCGAGAGTTTACAATGGTCACATATGGTATCAAGGCTTGTTGAGGATTCTGAAGAACTAGAAATAACTTTGGCTAAGATTTTACATTATTTGTTTGAACCACCCTTTAATGTGAATGTGTATCATATTTGTTGTTTATATACTTATATATCAGACGTGTGTGTTTTAAAAATTCAGCGAAACAAACCTGTAAATCTAAACAATATATACAGGGTGTTGCATGCTGTGATTGTTGAGAAAACGGGGACTTGTATCTTGCAACAAATCCTGAATTGTCTGTATACGTAATAATTGTTGCATTCTTAAAATAAAAATTCACAAACTGAAATGTTGTCGTTATATGAAAGTGGCTCATTACAGTTATTGTACCTCAGAGAGGCAAGAAGGATGGCTGAGCAGCTGTTGAAAAACATATATTATAATCCCTCTAACCCCGGGTCTTATGGGGGTAAAGAGCGTTTACAGAGAGCTATAGTCGAAGAAACAGGTAGTCTGTTAAGCGATGCTAAAGTGAATGAATGGTTATCAGAGCAAGATGCCTACACTCTACATAAACCTGTAAGAAAACATTTTCCAAGAAATAGAGTTTTTTCTACGCATCCATTATCCCAATTTCAGGCGGATCTATGTGACATGCAGTCCCTTGCCGATAAAAATGATGGAAATCGCTACATGCTAACGGTTATAGATATTTTCTCTAAATTAGCCTATGTAAGGGTGTTAAAAAATAAGAGCGGGGCAGAGGTGACCAGGGCCTTTGAATCGATCTTGAAGGCAGGAGGCGCCCCCAAGAAAGTGCAGACGGATGGCGGAAAAGAATTTTTTAATAAAACATTTCAGAAGCTAATGAATAAGTATAATATAGTACATTTTGCTACAGGCTCTGATTTGAAAGCTTCGGTTGTGGAACGCTTTAATAGGACTTTGAAAGAGCGGATGTGGCGCTATTTTACAGCTCACAACACCAACCGATATACAGACATAGTTCAGGATTTAGTAAACGGTTACAACCACAGCTACCATAAGACTATACGTATGAAGCCCTCGGAGGTCTCTTCGGAAAACTCTTTTCAAGTCTTTAAAAATATGTATGGTTTGTTCCCACTTCGCCGTAAGAAAAAAATGACTTTTAAATTCCTAGTGGGTGACTTGGTGCGTATATCAAAGTTGAGGGGTGTTTTCGACAAAAAATACGAACAAGGCTTTAGCTCGGAGTTGTTTACCGTTACCGAATGTCTGCCACGCATTCCGCCGGTCTACAAATTAAAAGATTATGACGGGGATCTTATAGAGGGATCTTTTTATGAGAAGGAATTACAGAAGGTCCAGTTGGGTAAAGACAAAGTCTTTCACGTGGAGGAGATTCTAGATCAGAAGAGAGAAAAGGGTAAAAAATGGTTGCTGGTCCGCTGGAAAAACTGGCCTCAAAAGTTCAACAGTTGGGTATTGGAGCAGGATGTGGTGGAGGCAACGGGGGTTAATTTAAACCCCTAGTCATGATAACTAGCGCATCATTCGCGTGTACACAGTTGGGCATCATGGAACACAGCGGCTTCTACCTGACTCTCCCCAGTAATGCGTCGGCACAGATATATCGTAATAATCAGAGTTCGAAGTATACAACCAATTTTCCAAAGCCTATAGAGTTATCAGAGGCTTGGGAAGTAGGTCTCAGCGAGATTACATACCCCCATAGTTGGTATAATATCAAAGCTAAGGACCGTGATTTTTATTGCAAAAGGTTCTCGGAACCTGCGAAACTTATTAAGCTTAAAAAAGGTTTCTATAGAACCGTCGATTTTACAATCTATTCCTGGCTACAGGGCGACATCTAAAAGATCTCTCTTTACCTATTGACAGAAATGATTTTGCAGAGGGTTACACATTGTATGCTTTCAATTTATCACCTGATGATGACACCTCAGGAAATCTGTCTGTGGTGTCCCAAGGTAACCTCAGGCTGGAAATGCGTTTCCGTACACCTTTAGCCTGTACAGTTAGCATGATTGTTTACGCATGCTCTGATTCAATCTTGGAAGTGAATGCCCAAAGACAGGTCTTAGTGGATTATTATTAAGGACCTTTGAACAAAGACATGAATACCCAAGAGTTGGACGGGCTCATGAGCCGCTTGATTGGAAAACAATTTTGTGGAGTGTTGGCTTGTGATGAATTACCTATGGAGATATGGTCTGAGAGGCCTGCAATGTTTATTGTCAATACCCATCCTAAACACATGCCTGGTGAACATTGGCTAGCTATGACATTAGAACAGGAAGGTGGACGAAAAATCTCAACTTTTTTTGATTCCTATGGCTTTCCCCCCGGTTTTTCACATTTCCCTAAATCTATTAAAGATTTTTTGACCCTAAACGGTACAAAGATCTACTACAACATCAAACAAGTGCAAGATAACCTTTCCACTACATGCGGTCACCACTGTGTATTTTACCTGTGCCAAAGAGCCCGGGGAGTTTCTTTTGAAGATGTTATGTCTCTTTATAAGGATGATTTAAGAAGTAATGATAACCTTGTATCTTGTTTTGTTAGAAAATATCAAAAGTGTTCAAATGTGTGTCCTTTAAGAACGCGTAATCAAGGCGTATGCTCACGTCATATGTTTCAAGAATGCCACAAATGTTAACTTGCTTATTTTTCAAATAAAAAATTTATTGAATTTAATCATAGTCATTCAAAAGTCATTTTCAAAAGTCTAACCACGCCGAGAGATCGGGTTTAGGAAAAGGTCCTGAGACGTTCATGGGAGTAAATGAGTTAGCATCATCGCTTTCATATGGGGCCGGTGTCGTTGGGGCATCTTTAGGGGTGCTGTATCTCGTTGAAGGCTTTTGTTTTAAAGCTTGAATCTGTTGACGAAGCTAATGGTTGGGTACACCGGAGAGGGGGATGTTGAGGATTGCCAGGGCCTTAAGAAACTGACGCCAGCCGGGAGGCCTTCGGTCATCAGCAACCTTGTGGGCAGCCGTGGTACTTTTAAGCAAGTCCTGCATATGGGACCCCCTAACCACAGAGCCCTGAAGGATAAACTCTCCAGAGTCGTTCCAAGCAGCTATCCCCTTTGAGTCTTTTATCTTGTTCATAATGTATTTAACATTCTTCCTGTTACGTAAAGGCACATGTGTCAGTAGGTCATGCATAACTTTATCTTCAAATGGCATTTGAGCTTCACCCGACATATTATCTCCACTAGGTAAGATCGACGGTACAGGCCTTACAGGGGCATGGCTATCGTTAGGTTCGACATCTGTTAAAGGGTCCGGTAGGGAAAGGGTTAAATGGTTAGTCTCTCTCTCCCCTTGCTTTACCCGAGTCAAATACCTTTGCATTAGGTTTGTGTATTTTTGAATCTTATCATAGGGGTTCAATCCTTTTCGGTTCAAAACATCCTTCATGGCCGTATCCAAATCATTTTCCGCTGTTTGTCTGATATCTTCAGGACCCTGCATTTGTTTTTTAAGTCTATCCAACTCTTGTTGAGGCACCAAGTACATTTTAGTGGCCATCACACCCACGTGTTCAACCACCACGTCTGGCCGCAATAAGGCTGGTGATGAAGGGCACGGCTATACTGAGTAAAGGTAGAAGAAAACCCCCAGACTGTTGTATACTATGTCTTTTCTTTTGAAGACTGGCCCTTTTATTGGCAAAGAGTTTGATCGCTGTCTTTTGTCTCCTTAATTTTTTCAATTGGTTCAGGGTGAGTGGAATGCGTCCTTTGAGAAGATTCAAAGCAATCTCACATAGGGCTAATATGAGATCTGAAGAACAGCGACCCAAGATGGCCTTCCGTTCTTTAGCTGTAGAACCTACTAGCCTTCTCAAGAGGGGGAGGTTTCTTTTTAAACGCAGAGACATAGCGTTTACTTTTTAGGAAGGTATGCAGCAGGCCTCTCCCCCGGAAACAGCCCTGTACGTAGCCTAAGGTGTTCTGGAGTATTTGCTTTTAAATCCACGATTAAATAAGAAAATGGCTCTTTGGTAGCGTCCTCATAGCTCTCCATAAAGTATGATTTCCGTCCAGGGTACATCTGCTGAGCTAGAGTGCTAATTTGCAGTTTGTCGCTAGGATTTTTAAACAATACCATGTAGTTGGCATTCAAGCTAATGGTCCGACTATTTTTACCTTGGTGAAACACATTCTGGACCAAGTAAAGCACGGACAGGTTTCTATGATGAGTATATTGGGTAAAAGCTCGTGCAATTTCAGGGTGTTCGCTACCAGCAAATAGCATATCGTCCAAAACCAGCAGATTATTTACATGTGGGGGGAGAAGTTCATCATCAGACAGAGAATCGGGTATTCCTTCAACAAACTTGATTTTTATTGTCTTCAATAATTCATCATACAGAGGTTGGTAACATGAATAACACCATACAATATTGTCAGGCTTTTGAGATAACACATGTTCAGAATTCTCTAAAATACTTTTTACAAAAAAGTTTTGCCACTGTTTGAAGGTCCTGCAATTAATGCTGAAAAAGGCAATTGTAGCCGGGGGTCAAAACCCTCGACAGCAGTCATAATATCTTAAGCTTTAAGACACACTGGGGCTTGTAGCATAAGTCAGTAGCCAAAGGGCAATGTGGTACCGTCAGGCAATAGCTGTCTCTTGTCATAGACTACCCTGAATCTTTTAGTGAGTGGTGCGTTTCTTAGATGGAACCCCTTTTATCCCTCACTATTTTGTTGTAGGAGCTCAAAATCTCCAAGTCACTATTCTTGTCCTTTACGAACCCCTCGACCAAGCGCGTGATTGATTCCAAGTTTACACGCGGTGCATTTTCATAGTTTTGAGTCACGCCTTTGGCTTTCAACACCACGTGATTGGCTTTAGTCCTAAAAGCATAGCTTTTTGGACCACATGAGGACCATTCTGTAATATGGTCACCCTCTTCGAGTTCACTCGTTAAACCCCAAGATAGTTGCTAAGTGGGGGGGTCCAATCCCCGGTTTGCTTACATAGACCACAGAGTCTGTGTCGTGGTAAAGAACCCGCCTCTGAAGCTGTTCCATGAGGGTGTACAGTTCAAGGCGGCCATAGGCTGTGGTAAATGCTGCAAGAAACACATTTACATTACCCGGGGGTAGAACCCACTTTGGTGGCGCCTCCATTGCACCAAGGCAATGTCTTGACTCAAGAAGGAAAAATGTGAAATTTCGTATGGTCCGAAAAAACAAATTCCAAAAATTCTTCGGGGTCTTTAATGATCGAAGTGGTTAGCATATTGCATCTCTGCGCTAATTTCCCCCAAAGGGAGTTCAAGTACAATTTCGACACATTTCTTTTGGTTTTGTTGACCTCTATTCTGTCAGGGTCAAGAAGTATGCCTTCTCTGTCATGGTAGTCTTGAATGTACTGGTCTTTACTTTCTTGATCTGTGACCGATGCAGGATAGCCTGAAGCCATCTGCTTGCATCTCAAGAAGGTTTTGATGTACTCTTTAAAAAGTGTGTCTGATTTCCTGGAAAAGTTCCACACTTCAAAGATTTTGGCCACACGATACCCCTTCTCTAAAGCCTTAGAGAATTCTACAGTGACCCATACACCGGTCAGGGCTCTTTCTTGATCTGTGTGATCACAGGGGTTTTCCTGGTTGTGGTTTTCACAGCATGTGCGACAAAGGGGAAAGAAAAGTTTTCCTTTAGGACCCTTGTAAGGCAACACAGGTATAAACAGCCCCCTAGGAGGGTAGACAGTCGCTTTGATTAAACCAAAATAATTTTGGGGTTCGTCAAAGTCGCTGTGAATAATTTCAGGATGCCCTATAGGATAGAATGAGGAACTCATTACATGAGGATATAGGGATGTAAAATCTACATAGCCTATTGTCTCGTCGGGTTGAGCTACATAACGCAATGTCAAAGCATTGGTCCGGCCTCCAAACAAGGCCTGTCGCGGTTCCAGGGGCTCTGGAGGGTCATAATGGGTAAGGAAGGCCTTAACACTAGGATCTGCCTTTTTGAGGGCTGTCCATTCGTGCTCCCACAAAACCACAACTTTTAACCCGTAAGTAGCCTTTAAAGAATTCAGTTTGTCTTGAAACTCTTGGTACATTTCCCCAAAAGTCTTTTGGGTTAGGACACACAAGGTGTGGGGGGACAAAGCATAATTTACAACCGTGGAAGAAACAACCGTTGTACTCATACACTGTCTCAACCCCGTCAATCTGTGTGTATCCATCTACATGGTAAGGCCCAAAAGCCTTCTCCCCCCGATTCAAAGCATGTTGGATAAAAATATCTTTATCCTGGGCCAAGTACTCCAACCATTGAATGGAACCACTAGAGTAGGCCTTGAATTGGCGTCGGTAGTTGTCTGGCGATGGGATAGCTATAGATTCAGGAGTTAGATAGTGTGTACGATAGGTTTTCATGCACGCTGATGCAATAGTTGTACAGCTCCAGGGGTCAATGCCCGCATCTTTGATTACCTCTTCTCTGAATCTGAGGCATCTTCACGAAGTATAACAACGTCATTGTCACAGTATGATTCCATCTCTTTATGGAAATCAAAGTGCCATGTCTTACGGTCTCGTACCATGTCATGAATCTCTCACGCTCTTTGGGAGACATTTGATCACACCCGTACATTTCGGGGGCTGGATAAGATCCTATATAATGTAGATTCTCCTCAGATGTGAAGAAATGAGGGAAATAGCCTTTGACAGAGTTTTCAAAACCCAAGGCCTCTGGCATTTGAGCCAATCTCATGGGTAAGAAGCTTAAGCTGTCAATGTATCTCTGTTTGAAGGCGGGGTCAACAAAGCATAATATTTTACTCCCTTGAGCTATGACACTGGGTGCCACGCCTTGCTGTATCAAAGGGTTCAGAAGCAGATAGGAGTCATAGGCCCTAGCATTGTGAGCTATAAACGTGAAGTTTCTGTACTGGGCTTTTCTAAAATGTTTTAGAAAGAGTCGGGCACAATCGGGTCCCTCGGCCGACCATTTTTCACCCTTGAAAGTCATGGTTGACACAAAAATAGGCAAATGAACCCCTGATTGCTGAGTTGTCTCAAAATCATAAAACACATATTCTCTGTATGTTCATCTTCAGCCAAGGGCTGAATGTAACACTCATGTGTTACTTCTTGAACCGCTTCCGCGTCTCTGCTTTTCAAGGACCTTTACAGATTGGGCAGTGTATAATTCCACAAACATGAGGTTTAGGGCTATCTATTTTAAGGTTGTAATTGCAATGACATTTTGGACATTTCTTGTTAATGTCACAACTGCTTACAGATTTACATGCCTTGGGATGCCATGTTTCAGTTTGTGTTTTTCGTAACAGTAGGCCGAACGACATTGTGCGGTGACAATCCGCACAGGGGGTCAAGTTTAGCGGCTGCATAGGGCAATGTTTATACAGACATACTGAACAGTGTGTAACGGCACGAGTGCCCCCCCCATGCGTGTGTAGCCGGTATGACAGGCTGGACAGACATATGCGCGCCTAAAAAGGCTGTGATGTTAGTTACGGCATAGTAATGCTCATTTTGCACATAAACGTACATAGTCTTAGGATGTGGTTCGGGTATATTTTGGAACTTGAGGAGAGCGTCATTAGCCCTACTGTGGTACAAAACCACAATCTGATGTTCAGAAAGTTTTCAAATTTGACTATGTCTGAGAAAGCCACAGCATCCTGTATACCGAGACCCACCGCAGTTTGTAGCTCTCGAGCTTTATGTAACGCGGCTTGATCCGTACATCCTGGGCTGAGTAAGTGGGCCAAACCTATGGCAAACACATAGCTTATTACCCTGGCTTGTGAACGTTTATGAGATAGGCCCCTTTTATTGCTTATGGATTTCGGACTGCATTAAACTCTCGAGCTTTCGTCTCTGACCCCCCGCCCCCTTGTGGTTGTCGTACTAATTGTACTACAAGTTCGAGGGTCCTATCTGCTAGCACGTTTAAATTTGACTGAACAAGGCGTTCTAGCAGTTTTAACAACATTGTTCAAGCTCTGCTTCACCATTCTGTAAATAAGCGATACCTTGCCTCTGTAGACTGTCTCCACAAATTTCCAACTGTAAGAGATCCCTAGGTTCGCTATAATCTCTAATCCTCGCTAACAGTTCATTCAAAGTGTCCATAAGCATTACGTAAAACACAGCATATTCCCGAATCTGACCCCCCCATGCGAAATTGAAAACTTGGCGAACCTCAATATTGTTGAATTTATTTCGACGCAAAACATGTACACTTCGATCAAGACCTCCCCCCTCCAGATTTTGCTATGGCAATTGTCCAACTGTTCAAAAACATCGTATTGGGTTTCAGACTCTTCGGACATTGGTGTTAAAGGCTGATTTATAGGTGTCTGGGGTGCCGAATTAAACCTAGCGCTCTCGTTCTGTACACTGATCTCAAGACCGCCCCCCTCCAGATTTGCTAGACATTGTCCAACTGTTCAAAAACCATCATATTGACTTTCAGACTCTTCGGACAATGTTGTTAAAGGCTGTCTTAGAGGTGGTCTGTGGGGGCCGAATTAAACCTAGGGCTCGCGTTAAAGCTGGGTAATTAGAGATATGATGGTTTCGGGAATCTGTGTTAACATGTTTTCCTCGGAGGCCCTGACTCATTCATACGTTAATAATGTCTATGAGTTCGGAGGGAATCTGGGATAATAGATTTTCATCTATTGTCATTATGTCAATTACCCCCGAATCATTCATATGGTTAACTATATCTTGGAGCTCTGTAGGATCCTGGCTAAGAGGGTTTCATATTGTCTCACTTTGGGTCTATAGGGGGCCGCCATCTGTCTAATTAAGGATGTGTTGTGTGTGTGTGTGTGTGTTTACATGTGTGTTTTTAACGGCGGGTATTTGCTTGTTTTTAGCCCTAATGTTTTTTAACATACGGGGTAGCTCGCTACGCCAGAATGACACATCCTGATTGTATTGATGCTCGAGTAGAATACACATGCGCCTCTGGAGTAGAGCCTTTCGTGATTTTAAACCCAGGGTAAACGCTTTGAAAAAACGTTCTTGGTCTATTCAGAATCTGCTGTTTCCCCCACAGAATTGGCCGATTCAAGAAGGTTGGCAGCTTCACAGAACATCAAATCGTCTACCTCAGAAATGTCATTTAAATCTTTGACATCATCAGGTTTCGCTGGTGTCTTTGGAGCCTCCTCGGGGATGCTTGTCTGGGCATCCTCCGATGTTTGTGCGTTGTGTTCATAAGCCGGTGAGGAGTCTGAAATAAAAATAATACATACACAAATAGGTTATTAACCCTAAAATATGGTTAAAAATGCCAAATACATTTCAGATATAAGCCTATATATAACAATCATTAATTAAATACCTCGGCTTTTTTGACGAGGGCTGTTCTGAAGAAGCTCTGAACCAGGGGCTGTTGTGTTTGTTCACCCTGTATTACAACATCTGCAGGTTCGGTAGATGGGGAGCCTGAAAAAACAAACAAACAAAAAAAACAGCTTAGGCCTTGTTTTTAACATATTCCGGCATAAAAAAAATATATAAATATTAAATATAATATATATAAATAATAATATATAATTGATTCATACCTAGTCCTTGGAACGACGTCTCGTGAATATCGGCCAAGTAGAATTGTTCGGGTGGAGCGGACTGTGGATCTGAGCACTAATTATCCTTTGGTGTTTAGAAATATGGGGGCACACGTTGTCCTGGCCAAGGGAGTTGACCTGCCGTTTAAAGTCTCTGTTCGCTGCTTTTGTGTAAATACATCCTGGGAGTAGGGCAGAATTGTCTCGTAGTCATATGCTTCGCAGAAACCGTTCAGGCTCCATAGGGCATCGTTTAACCTCTAGGCTTTAGGTCCTCTGTAAACATATAAATAACTTTTAATATAAGATTGCCCACA
>NW_022261978.1:3936239-3946239 GCF_002021735.2 Oncorhynchus kisutch | reverse complement strand
ACAAGGAGAAGAGCCACTTAGAAGCTTCAATATTGTTCTCTTCAGAGAGAGAGAGCGGGAGAGAGGCAGAAAGAGGGAGAAGAGAGAGGGGAGAGAGGGAGAGGCAGAAAGAGGTAGAGAGAGAGAGAGAGAGAGAGGGAGAGGCAGAAAGCGGGGAGAGAGAGAGGGAGAGGCAGAAAGAGGGGGAGAGAGGGAGAGGCAGAAAGAGAGAGAGAGAGAGAGAGAGAGGGAGAGGCAGAAAGAGGGGGAGAGAGAGGGAGAGGCAGAAAGAGAGAGAGAGAGAGAGAGAGAGAGAGAGAGAGAGAGAGAGAAGAGAGGAGAGGCAGAAAGAGGGGGATAGAGAGAGGGAGAGGCAGAAAGAGGGGGAGAGAGAGGGAGAGAGAGAGAGAGGGAGAGGCAGAAAGAGGGGGAGAGAGAGGGAGAGGCAGAAAGAGGGGGATAGAGAGAGGGAGAGGCAGAAAGAGGGGGATAGAGAGAGGGAGAGGCAGAAAGAGGGAGAGAGAGAGGAGAGGCAGAAAGAGGGAGAGAGCAGAGGGAGAGGCAGAAAGCGGGAGAGAGAGGGAGAGGCAGAAAGAGGGGGAGAGAGGGAGAGCAGAAAGAGAGAGAGAGAGAGAGAGAGAGGGAGAGGCAGAAGAGGGGGAGAGAGAGGGAGAGGCAGAAAGAGAGAGGGAGAGAGAGAGAGAGAGAGAGAGAGAAGAGAAGAGAGAGGAGAGAGAGGGAGAGGCAGAAGAGGGGGATAGAGAGAGGGAGAGGCAGAAAGAGGGGAGAGAGAGGGAGAGAGAGAGAGAGGGAGAGGCAGAAAGAGGGGGAGAGAGAGGGAGAAGGCAGAAAGAGGGGGATAGAGAGAGGGAGAGGCAGAAAGAGGGGGATAGAGAGAGGGAGAGGCAGAAAGAGGGAGAGAGAGAGGGAGAGGCAGAAGCGGGAGAGAGAGAGGGAGAGGCAGAAAGAGGGGGAGAGAGGGAGAGGCAGAAAGAGAGAGAGAGAGAGAGAGAGAGAGAGGGAGAGGCAGAAAGAGGGGGAGAGAGAGGGAGAGGCAGAAAGAGAGAGAGAGAGAGAGAGAGAGAGAGAGAGGGAGAGGCAGAAAGAGGGGGATAGAGAGAGGGAGAGGCAGAAAGAGGGGGAGAGAGAGGAGAGAAGAGAGAGGGAGAGGCAGAAAGAGGGGGAGAGAGAGGGAGAGGCAGAAAGAGGGGATAGAGAGAGGAGAGGCAGAAAGAGGGGATAGAGAGAGGGAGAGGCAGAAAGAGGGAGAGAGAGAGGGAGAGGCAGAAAGAGGGAGAGAGAGAGGGAGAGGCAGAAAGCGGGAGAGAGAGAGGGAGAGGCAGAAAGAGGGGGATAGAGAGAGGAGAGGCAAAAAGAGGGGATAGAGAGAGGGAGAGGCAGAAAGAGGAGAGAGAGATGGAGAGGCAGAAAGAGGGGAGAGAGAGGGAGAGAGAGAGAGAGGAGAGGCAGAAAGAGGGGAGAGAGAGGGAGAGGCAGAAAGAGGGGGACCTCTCCTACTAACCTCTCCTCTCCTCTCCTACTAACCTCTCCTCTCCTCTCCTCTCCTCTCCTCTCCTCTCCTCTCCTCTCCTCTCCTCTCCTCTCCTCTCCTCTCCTCTCCTCTCCTCTCCTCTCCACCTCCTCTCCTCTCCTACTAACCTCTCCTCTCCTACTAATCTCTCCTCTCCTCTCCTCTCCTACTAACCTCTCCTCTCTCTCCTCTCCTCTCCTCTCCTCTCCTCTCCTCTCCTCTCCTCTCCTCTCCTCTCCTCTCCTCTCCTCTCCTCTCCTCTCCTCTCCTCTCCTCTCCTCTCCTCTCCTCTCCTCTCCTCTCCTCTCCTCTCCTCTCCTACTAACCTCTCCGCCCCACCTCCTCTCCTCTCCTCTCCACTTCTCTTTGTCACCTCCTCCCCATCTATCGTACTGGCAGATCACTCAAGATTGATTTCGAAATTGGACATCTGTCTATGTCTTGATGATGTGGGGAAAATGCCTTAAAAACAGCCTCTAGAGGCACCAGTGAGCAAGCAGGCTTAATCCCATGCCTCTGGATCAGGAGATCACATGTTCGATCCAAACGGTAGACAGACGTTTATTGTTTCGTTTTAACCCTTAACTGAACCATTCGGAATGAATGCCTAAACATAATGTTTGAACCCTAACCAAAACCTTAACCTTTAACCCTTTGACGTTCCGAGAAAAGTTCAAAAGTGTCTAGTTCTGCACTGAGACTGTGAGAGCTTGTTGCTATGGTAACACCGTTGTTCTTCAGAGTGACACAGACAGTTTGTGATAGTATCAGAGCTAGAGGGACAGAGACAGACAGATGGACAGATGGAGTTTGTGATTGTATCAGAGCTAGAGGGACAGAGACAGACAGACAGATGGACAGATGGAGTTTGTGATAGTATCAGAGCTAGAGAGACAGACAGATGGACAGATGGAGTTTGTGATAGTATCAGAGCTGGAGAGACAGACAGATGGACAGACATAGCATCACACACTGTGACACGACTTCTGTTGTCACTAACTGTCATGTTCTCCACAAACAAACAGACGGAGTAGGAAAACACTACTGGTATACTGTAGTAGGAACAGAGGGAAATGGAGAGAGAGGAAGCTAAATATAGAAAAAGATGGAGAGAGAGGGAGTGAGAAGGAGAGAGGTGGAAGAGAGAGAGAGAGTGGGGGAGTGTCACGGCTGTTGAAGGAAGTGGACCAAGGTGCAGCGTGGTCAGCGTACATTTTCTTTTATTATAAAAAATGACGCCAACAAAACAACAAACGAGAAAACCACCCGAGAAGCTAAATGCTATGTGCCATAAACAAAAGTCAACTCCCCACAAAGACAGGTGGGAAAAGGGCTACCTAAGTATGGTTCTCAATCAGAGACAACGATAGACAGCTGTCCCTGAACCCTACCCGGCCAAAACGTAGAAATACAACGATAGACAGCTGTCCCTGAACCCTACCCGGCCAGAACATAGAAATACAACGATAGATAGCTGTTCCTGAACCCTACCCGGCCAAAACATAGAAATACAACGATAGACAGCTGTTCCTGAACCCTACCCGGCCAAACATAGAAATACAACGATAGACAGCTGTCCCTGAACCCTACCCGGCCAAAACATAGAAATACAACGATAGACAGCTGTCCCTGAACCCTACCCGGCCAAAACATAGAAATACAACGATAGACAGCTGTCCCTGAACCCTACCCGGCCAAAACATAGAAATACAACGATAGACAGCTGTCCCTGAACCCTACCCGGCCAAAACATAGAAATACAAATAATAGAACATAGAATACCCACCCCAAATCACACCCTGAACAAACCAAATAGAGACATAAACAGGATCGGGCGTGACAGGGAGAGGATATATGGAGAGTTATTTGACATGTTGGAAATAATTACCCAAAAAACTGTGCAAACTAGAATGCTATTTGGCACTAAACAGACAGTACACAATGGCAGAAAACCACGTGTTATATTGTTTATTTCACTTTTGTTTATTATCTATTTCACTTGTTTTGGCAAAGTAAACATATGTTTCCCATGCCAATGGGAGAGAGAGACAGACAGAGAGGGAGAGAGAGAGACAGAGAGGGAGAGAGAGAGACAGAGAGGGAGAGAGACAGACAGAGAGGGAGAGAGAGAGACAGAGAGGGAGAGAGAGAGACAGAGAGGGAGAGAGAGAGCGAGAGAGGGAGAGAGAGAGACAGAGAGGGAGAGAGAGAGGGAGAGAGAGAGACAGAGGGAGAGAGAGAGACAGAGAGAGAGAGAGAGAGAGAGAGGGAGAGAGAGAGACAGAGAGGGAGAGAGAGAGACAGAGAGGGAGAGAGACAGACAGAGAGATTTCTTTGTATTAATTTATTTTTGTCGTTGTTCTTTTGTTTAATTTCTTTGTTGCTTTTTGTCATTGTTGTTCTGTTTTAGTTTTTTAACTTGCTTTGTAAATGTTAACATGTTTCCCATGCCAATAAATACATTAATTTAACTGAATTGGGAGAGGAACGGAATTGAAATAGAAATGCTCTTCTGATACAGACGACAAACAAGCTGTTCCTGTACACACTCTGGGTGTTTCTGTACACACTGTGGGTGTTTCTGTACACACTGTGGGTGTTTCTGTACACACTGTGGGTGTATATGTACACACTGTGGGTGTTTCTGTACACACTGTGGTGTTTCTGTACACACTGTGGGTGTATATGTACACACTGTGGGTGTTTCTGTACACACTGTGGGTGTTTCTGTACACACTGTGGTGTTTCTGTACACACTGTGGGTGTTTCTGTACACACTGTGGGTGTATATGTACACACTGTGGGTGTTTCTGTACACACTCTGGGTGTATATGTACACACTGTGGTGTTTCTGTACACACTGTGGTGTTTCTGTACACACTGTGGGTGTTTCTGTACACACTGTGGGTGTATATGTACACACTGTGGTGTTTCTGTACACACTGTGGGTGTATATGTATACACTGTGGGTGTTTCTGTACACACTGTGGTGTTTCTGTATACACTGTGGGTGTTTCTGTACACACTGTGGGTGTATATGTACACACTGTGGGTGTTTCTGTACACACTGTGGGTGTTTCTGTACACACTGTGGGTGTGTATGTACACACTGTGGTGTTTCTGTACACACTGTGGTGTTTCTGTACACACTGTGGGTGTATATGTATACACTGTGGGTGTTTCTGTACACACTGTGGGTGTATATGTACACACTGTGGGTGTTTCTGTACACACTGTGGGTGTATATGTATACACTGTGGGTGTTTCTGTACACACTGTGGGTGTATATGTACACACTGTGGGTGTTTCTGTACACACTGTGGTGTTTCTGTACACACTGTGGGTGTTTCTGTACACACTGTGGGTGTATATGTACACACTGTGGGTGTTTCTGTACACACTGTGGGTGTTTCTGTACACACTGTGGGTGTTTCTGTACACACTCTGGGTGTTTCTGTACACACTGTGGGTGTTTCTGTACACACTGTGGGTGTATATGTATACACTGTGGGTGTTTCTGTACACACTGTGGGTGTATATGTACACACTGTGGGTGTTTCTGTACACACTGTGGGTGTATATGTACACACTGTGGGTGTTTCTGTACACACTGTGGGTGTTTCTGTACACACTGTGGGTGTATATGTATACACTGTGGGTGTTTCTGTACACACTGTGGGTGTATATGTACACACTGTGGTGTTTCTGTACACACTGTGGTGTTTCTGTACACACTGGGGTGTTTCTGTACACACTGTGGGTGTATATGTACACACTGTGGGTGTTTCTGTACACACTGTGGGTGTATATGTACACACTGTGGGTGTTTTCTGTACACACTATGGGTGTATATGTATACACTGTGGGTGTTTCTGTACACACTGTGGGTGTATATGTACACACTGTGGGTGTTTCTGTACACACTGTGGGTGTATATGTATACACTGTGGGTGTTTCTGTACACACTGTGGGTGTATATGTACACACTGTGGGTGTTTCTGTACACACGGTGGGTGTATATGTATACACTGTGGGTGTTTCTGTACACACTGTGGGTGTATATGTACACACGGTGGTGTTTCTGTACACACTGTGGTGTTTCTGTACACACTGGGGTGTTTCTGTACACACTGTGGGTGTTTCTGTACACACTGTGGGTGTATATGTACACACTGTGGTGTTTCTGTACACACTCTGGGTGTTTCTGTACACACTGTGGGTGTTTCTGTACACACTGTGGGTGTATATGTATACACTGTGGGTGTTTCTGTACACACTGGGGTGTTTCTGTACACACTGTGGTGTTTCTGTACACACTGTGGGTGTATATGTATACACTGTGGGTGTTTCTGTACACACTGGGGTGTTTCTGTACACACTGGGGTGTTTCTGTACACACTGGGGTGTTTCTGTACACACTGTGGTGTTTCTGTACACACTGTGGTGTTTCTGTACACACTGTGGGTGTATATCAAAATGCTCAGAGCAGCTTGGAGGGAGGGAGGGAGTATGACTCTAAATCAAAGTATGTGAAACAGAGCACAGAGGGCACTTCTCAAATGGGTACTCTGTACATATTTTGAAGCATGCATTGATGCAGGCTTCAATGGAAAGTATGCAAAAAAATCTGACGCAACCGAGTAAAAAAATGACGCAACATTTCTTGAAATCAATGGCGGCCATTATGTGAGCTGAAGCGAGAGAACACACACTCCAACTTTGGAAGGAAATGTTGCCTATTCATATCTCATATGTTGTCTGACTACAATATTTGATCTTGATAGGTTAATAAATACATGCTGTGTTAATTTTGGCATGTTTACCTGCCTATGTACTGTAGATCGGATGCCCATAATAAGTCAATAGGGGTAACTGGCTAGCTTCTACTGTTAGCTAGCTATCCAGATAGCCATGAAGAAGTGTTCGCTAGCTACCCATGAAAAATGGACATTTACCATAATATTCGTTTTACATCATTTTTGCCTATTAAACTATCTGGTTAGCTACATTATTACGAGTCAAATATAGCTAGCTTATAGTTATGAAGTAAAAGGTTTGCTTTGTGTATATCTTGCAACCCCTATTACTAGCCTGTTCAACCTCTCTTTCGTATCGTCTGAGATTCCCAAAGATTGGAAAGCTGCCGCGGTCATCCCCCTCTAGACCCAAACTGCTACAGACCTATATCTATCCTACCCTGTCTTTCTGAGGTCTTTGAAAGCCAAGTTAACAAACAGATGACCGACCATTTCGAATCCCACCGTACCTTCTCCGCTATGCAATCTGGTTTCCAAGCAGGTCTTGGGTGCACCTCAGCCACACTCAAGGTTCTAAATGACATCGTAACCACCATCGATAAGAGACTTTACTGTGCAGCCGTATTCATCGACCTGGCCAAGGCCTTCGACTCTGTCAATCACCACATTCTTATTGGCAGACTCGACAGCCTTGGTTTCTCAAATGAATGGCTCGCCTGGTTTACCAACTACATCTCTGATAGAGTTCAGTGTGTCAAATCGGAGTGCCTGTGTTCCAGACCTCTGGCAGTCTCTATGGGGGTGCCACAGGGTTCAATTCTCGGGCCGACTCTCTTCTCTGTAAACATCAATGATGTTGCTCTTGCTGCTGGTGATTCTCTGATACACCTCTACGCATACGACACCATTCTGTATACTTCTGGCCCTTCCTTGGACACTGTGTTAACAATCCTCCAGACGAGCTTCAATGCCATACAACTCTCCTTCCGTGGCCACCGACTGCTCTTAAACGCAAGTAAAACGAAATGCATGCTATTCAACCGATCAATGCCCTCACCTGCTCGCCCGTCCAGCATCACTCCTCTGGACGGCTCTGACTTAGAATACGTGGACAACTCTCCTTGCAGACTCACATTAAGCATCTCCAATCCAAAATTAAATCTAGAATACACTTCCTATATCGCAACAAAGCATCCTTCACTCTTGCTGCCAAACATACCCTCGTAAAACTGACCATCCTACCGATCCTCAACTTTGGTGATGTCATCTATAAAATTGCCTCCAACACTCTACTCAACAAACTGGATCCAGTCTATCACAGTGTCATCCGTTTTGTCACCAAAGCCCCATACACTACCCACCATTGCGACCTGTACGCTCTCGTTGGTTGGCCCTCGCTTCATACTCGTCACCAAACCCACTGGCTACAGGTTATCTACAAATCTCTGCTAGGTAAAGCTCACTGGTCACCATAGCAGCACCCACTCGTAGCACTCGCTCCAGCAAGTATATCTCACTGGTCACCCCCAAAGCCAGTTCCTCCTTTGGTCGTCTTTCCTTCCAGTTCTCTGCTGCCAATGACTGGAACGAACTGCAAACATTTCTGAAGCTGGAGACTCATATCTCCCTCACTAGCTTTAAACACCAGCTGTCAGAGTAGCTCACAGATCACTGCACCTGTACATAGCCCATCTGTAAACAGCCCATCTATCTACTGTCGTGTCTTTACTATCATTAAATTGAAGACATAGTTTTATCAAAGATTCCCTGTAATTAGTATATCGCGATCAAACTAATTCATCCTGTAACTGTAATTAACAAGGAAATAGGGGCACCAAGGAAAAATATTCAGATTACAAGGTTATAATTTCCTAATATAACCTTTCAGATATTTTCATATCTGATCAAATAGTCTTCTGATTAATGAATGATTTACTTTACCTCACGTTAGTCTCATTCCAAACGTTGTAAATTGTTGGTTATCTGCCCGAATCCAGTCTTCACTATGAGTCACCCATACATCAATTGTCTTCAATCATTTATTTATTACTAACTAGGTAATTCACAGAAATGCATAAACAAACAGTAAATATGGTTAAATGAAATGATAGAATGTGCCCTAGTGGGCTGAACCGGCATGGCGGCTTGTTAGACAAAGGGGCAATGGGTGTTCGACTAAGAAGTCCCTACAGAGTTAATTATAACAATTCAAATGCTAATCCCTTACACATGAACGCTCACTCATTTGGGAACAATTGCAATCAATATATATATATTTACGCTCAGTGTGTCGTCTTGATCGCTGGTGAAAAGTCTTTCTTTTGTAGAATTGTCCGTCTCTCTCTATGTCTTGGTTAGAGGGGATAGTTCAAAGTGACATTTGTTATAGAATGGATGTTTTGGTGGTTGTCGTTCTTCGCGTTCAATGATACCGAATTCCTAGCTGCAGACTAGTAATCAACATCAAAGACTTGTTCTTATTCTGTCGGAATCGATAGTCTAAGAGTTTAACCACGTGGTATGGTTAAAAGATTCTACAACCTTTAGCCATCTGGTAATTGAGGTAAGCTTGGTCTGGTGATCATTTCTCAAAGTTGGGTTTTATTCAGAATGGCAGAAGAGGGCTGTCCCAGGATGTCTGACCCTAACTGAGCTCAGGGGCGGTCCTCTGATTTAGTTCAAATCAAAAGGGGAATTGTATTTTTCTTCATTAAACAGTCCACAATCATATTACACCATTATACAAACAGTATCATCCTCACTCATTCATCTTATACAACAATTAGATGTAAACCTCATATCTGAGGCTATTATATAAACAGCGTTATGGTAATGTGGCCGCACCGTCTCCCATGAGCTTCCCAAGTTGTGACAAACGGACCAGTTCGTAGCTGGATTCTTCACCGATCTTTTACATTTTCTCTGGAACATGAAATGTGTTCGTACCTCAAGTTCTGTGAGGTGGAAGCAATTTCTTTGTCCTATGTGAAAGTTTACCCTCTCTCTAATACTGTGTGGCCATGAGGCAGGGTCTTCCCTAGGTATTTACGACCTCTTTGACCACAGTAGCCTGGTTGAAGGAGCAGAGAGAGGGGGATGGTGCTCGCTGTACCCAAAGAGGGCAACGTCATGACACTACCTACCTCATCCCCATACTGTATTTATTTATTTATTTATCTTGCTCCTTTTGCACCCCAGTATCTCTACTTGCACATTCATCTTCTGCACATCTACCATTCCAGTGTTTTAATTGCTATATTGTAATTACTTCACCACCACGTCCTCTAGAGAACGTTGTCTGAGAATGCACTTGGAGCATGAGAGTGTGGAGCACTGTGGTGTGCATATTGAGGAACTGTGCGTGCGTGCGTGCGCGTGTGTGCGTGCGTGTGTGTGCGTCCGTGCGTGCGTGTGTGCGTGCGTGTGTGCGTGCGTCCGTGCGTGTGTGTGTGTGTGTGTTTACCTGCTGTTAATGCTCCGAAGCAGAGATTGTCTATCAGTGCCACGCTAACCAAGGACAACCAGACATCTCTCTCTCTATCCTTCAATACCTCTCTCTTATCCACCCCCTCCTTTCTTCCATAAATCATGTTTCTCTCTATCCTTCAATACCTCTCTCTTATCCACCCTCTCCTTTCTTCCATAAATCATGTTTCTCTCTGTCCCATCTCACTAAGCCAAATGTACTCTGAAGTCCCAATTAAAATGTATAATGTGGTGAGTGTGTGTGTGT
>NW_022261978.1:3898739-3928739 GCF_002021735.2 Oncorhynchus kisutch | reverse complement strand
GACATCATCACAGACAACATCATTACAGACGACATCATTACAGACATCATTACAGACATCATTAAAGACAACAGCATTACAGACAACATCATCACAGACAACATCATTACAGACATCATCACAGACAACATCATCACAGACAACATCCTCACAGACAACATCATCACAGACAACATCATTACAGACAACATCACAGACAACATCATTACAGACAACATCACAGACAACATCATTACAGACAACAGCATTACAGACAGCATCACAGACAACATCATCACAGACAACATCACAGACAACATCATTACAGACAACATCATCACAGACAACATCATTACAGACAACATCATTACAGACAACATCATCACAGACATCATCACAGACAACATCATCACAGACAACATCATCACAGACAACTTCATCACAGACAACATCCTCACAGACAACATCATCACAGACATCATTACAGACAACATCATTACAGACAACATCATTACAGACAACATCATTACAGACATCATTACAGACAACATCATTACAGACAACATAATCACAGACAACATCATCACAGACAACATCATCACAGACAACATCATCACAGACAACATCATCACAGACAACATCCTCACAGACAACATCATCACAGACAACATCATCACAGACAACATCATCACAGACAACATCATTATAGACAACATCATCACAGACAACATCATTACAGACAACATCATTACAGACAACATCATCACAGACAACATCATCACAGACAACATCATCACAGACAACATCATCACAGACAACATCATCACAGACAACATCATTACAGATGACCTTCTGCCACCACCACCACTAATGCCAACCAATCATTATTTGCATTTCAATTGTTTTCCTGTTTGCGCCCTTGGCCATTGATCAACAAATGTGTGTGATTGTGTGTGTGTGTGTGATTTTGAATGTGTGTGTGTGTGTGTGATTGTGTGATTGTGTGTGCGTATGTGTGTGTGATTGTGTGTGTGTGTGTGGCATTTTGTGTGTGTTTGAAAATGTGTGCGTGTGTGATTGTGTGTGTGTGATTGTGTGTGTGGGATTGTGTGTGTGTGGGTGTGTGTGTGATTGTATGTTTGTGATTGTGTGTGTGTGTGTGTGTGTGTGTGTGTGTGTGTGTGTGTGTGTGTGTGTGTGTGTGTGTGTGTGTGTGTGTGTGTGTGTGTGAGATTGAGACAATTTGTCCTCAAAGGTATTAGGGGCCACACACAATCACACACACACACACACACACGTTGTTCAATGGCCAAGGATGTGAACAGGAAAACAATTGAAAATGCTAATAATGATTGGTTGGCATTAGCGGTGGTGGTGCTGGCAGAAGGTCTGGTAGATCTGACTGCTTTCATTAAATCAACTATTTGAAACATGTAAGGATTGGAGCGAGCTGACGGTGGAGACCAAGCCAAGTCATTTACACTTTAATCACTTAATTAATGCAACAGGGATTCATACAGAAGAGAAGGAGAGGAGAAGAGAGGAGGAGAGGAGAATAGAGGAGGAGAGGAGGAGAGGAGGATAGAGGAGGAGAGGAGGAGAGGAGGAGAGACCATAGTCATATAGTAGACCAGAGTCCTATAGTATACTACCATAGACCAGAGTCCTATAGTATACTACCTTAGACCAGAGTCCTATAGTAGACAGGAGTCCTATAGTATACTACCTTAGACCAGAGTCCTATAGTATAATACCTTAGACCAGAGTCCTATAGTAGACTAGAGTCCTATAATATACTACCTTAGACCAGAGTCCTATAGTAGACCAGAGTCCTATAGTATACTACCTTAGACCAGAGTCCTATAGTAGACCAGAGTCCTATAGTAGACCAGAGCCCTATATTATACTACCTTAGACCAGAGTCCTATAGTATACTACCTTAGACCATAGTCCTATAGTAGACCAGAGTCCTATAGTAGACCAGAGCCCTATAGTATACTACCTTAGACCAGAGTCCTATAGTATAATACCTTAGACCAGAGTCCTATAGTATACTACCTTAGACCAGAGTCCTATAGTATACATGCTTCTACACCTGCATTGCTTGCTGTTTGGGGTTTTAGGCTGGGTTTCTGTACAGCACTTTGAGATATCAGCTGAATAAATTTGATTTGATTTGATATAGTATAATACCTTAGACCAGAGTCCTATAGTAGAGCAGAGTCCTATAGTATACTACCTTAGACCAGAGTCCTATAGTAGACCAGAGTCCTATAGTATACTACCTTAGACCAGAGTCCTATAGTAGACCAGAGTCCTATAGTATACTACCTTAGACCAGAGCCCTATAGTAGACCAGAGCCCTATAGTATACTACCTTAGACCAGAGTCCTATAGTATACTACCTTAGACCAGAGTCCTATAGTAGACTAGAGTCCGACACTAGACCAGAGTCCTATATTAGACCAGAGTCCTATAGTATACTACCTTAGACCAGAGTCCTAAAGTATACTACCTTAGACCAGAGTCCTATAGTATACTACCTTAGACCAGAGTCCTATAGTATACTACCTTAGACCAGAGCCCTATAGTATACTACCTTAGACCAGAGTCCTATATTATACTACCTTAGACCATAGTCCTATAGTATACTACCTTAGACCAGAGCCCTATATTATACTACCTTAGACCAAAGTCCTGTAGTATACTACCTTAGACCAAAGTCCTATAGTATACTACCTTAGACCAGAGTCCTATAGTAGACCAGAGTCCTATAGTATACTACCTTAGACCAGAGTCCTATAGTATACTACCTTAGACCAGAGTCCTATAGTATACTACCTTAGACCAGAGTCCTATAGTATACTACCTTAGACCAGAGTCCTATAGTATACTACCTTAGACCAAAGTCCTATAGTATACTACCTTAGACCAGAGGCCTATAGTAGACCAGAGCCCTATAGTATACTACCTTAGACCAGAGTCCTATAGTATACTACCTTAGACCAGAGTCCTATAGTATACTACCTTAGACCAGAGTCCTGTAGTATACTACCTTAGACCAAAGTCCTATAGTATACTACCTTAGACCAGAGTCCTATAGTAGACCAGAGTCCTATAGTATACTACCTTAGACCAGAGTCCTATAGTATACTACCTTAGACCAGAGTCCTATAGTATACTACCTTAGACCAAAGTCCTATAGTAGACTAGAGTCCTATAGTAGACCAGAGTCCTATAGTAGACCAGAGTCCTATAGTAGACCAGAGTCCTATAGTATACTACCTTAGACCAGAGTCCTATAGTATACTACCTTAGACCAAAGTCCTATAGTATACTACCTTAGACCAGAGCCCTATAGTAGACTAGAGTCCTATAGTAGACCAGAGTCCTATAGTAGACCAGAGTCCTATAGTATACTATATTAGACCAGAGCCCTATAGTATACCACCTTAGAACAGAGCCCTATAGTATACCACCTTAGACCAGAGTCCTATAGTATACTACCTTAGACCAGAGTCCTATAGTATACTACCTTAGACCAGAGTCCTATAGTATACTACCTTAGACCAGAGCCCTATATGATACTACCTTAGACCAGAGTCCTATAGTATACTACCTTAGACCAAAGTCCTATAGTATACTACCTTAGACCAGAGTCCTATAGTATACTACCTTAGACCAGAGTCCTATAGTATACTACCTTAGACCAGAGTCCTATAGTATACTACCTTAGACCAAAGTCCTATAGTATACTACCTTAGACCAGAGTCCTATAGTAGACCAGAGTCCTATAGTATACTACCTTAGACCAGAGTCCTATAGTATACTACCTTAGACCAGAGTCCTATAGTATACTACCTTAGACCAGAGTCCTATAGTATACTACCTTAGACCAGAGTCCTATAGTATACTACCTTAGACCAGAGTCCTATAGTATACTACCTTAGACCAGAGTCCTATAGTATACTACCTTAGACCAGAGTCCTATAGTATACTACCTTAGACCAGAGTCCTATAGTATACTACCTTAGACCAAAGTCCTATAGAATACTACCTTAGACCAGAGCCCTATAGTAGACCAGAGCCCTATAGTATACTACCTTAGACCAGAGTCCTATAGTATACTACCTTAGACCAAAGTCCTATAGTATACTACCTTAGACCAGAGCCCTATAGTAGACTAGAGTCCTATAGTAGACCAGAGTCCTATAGTAGACCAGAGTCCTATAATATACTACCTTAGACCAGAGTCCTATAGTAGACCAGAGTCCTATAGTATACTACCTTAGACCAGAGTCCTATAGTAGACCAGAGTCCTATAGTATACTATATTAGACCAGAGCCCTATAGTATACCACCTTAGAACAGAGCCCTATAGTATACCACCTTAGACCAGAGTCCTATAGTATACTACCTTAGACCAGAGTCCTATAGTATACCACCTTAGACCAGAGTCCTATAGTATACTACCTTAGACCAGAGTCCTATAGTATACTACTGTTATGGGATTTTTATGAATAATGACTAAATTATGTATACATTTAACTTAGAACTATAACTAAACAGAATACTACTATGTTACTGTATGGATGTGTGAATCTTATTATAATCATAAAACTGAATATAATGTGTGTAGTTTTAGTCAAGAATTAGAACAAGGACTTTCTGTTCCTTGTTAGAAAGGAATGGAGCTATTTTCAGACTGGCTGGAATGCTCTGTTCCTTACTGGACATCCTGTCTCTACCCAGGGAGGGGAGAGACCTTGGGCTTGTAGTAGATTGTTTAACAGGTGGCAGACAATGTGAGAAGGCTTGTGAACTATATTGCCATTGTATCTGAGAGGAGGAGAGACATTTATGATGAAATGTGAGGTATATAAACGAATGTACATGGTATTATGGGGAGAGATCTCGAAAATAAACAATACTGATTAATTTTGAGACTGGTCTCTGTCCATTTTATGCAAATAAGTATCTTACAAATTCCTATAGTATACTACCTTAGACCAGAGTCCTATAGTATACTACCTTAGACCAGAGTGCTATAGTATACTACCTTAGACCAGACTCCTATAATATACTACCTTAGACCAGAGTCCTATAGTAGACCAGAGTCCTATAGTATACTACCTTAGACCAGAGTCCTATATTAGACCAGAGTCCTATAGTAGACCAGAGGCCTATAGTATACTATATTAGACCAGAGCCCTATAGTATACTACCTTAGACCAGAGTCCTATATTAGACCAGAGTCCTATAGTATACTACCTTAGACCAGAGTCCTATAGTATACTACATTAGACCAGAGCCCTATAGTATACTACCTTAGACCATAGTCCTATATTAGACCAGAGTCCTATAGTATACTACCTTAGACCAGAGTCCTATAGTATACTACATTACACCAGAGCCCTATAGTATACTACCTTAGACCATTGTCCTATAGTATACTACATTAGACCAGAGTCCTATAGTAGACCAGAGTCCTATAGTATACTACCTTAGACCAGAGTCCTATAGTATA
This sequence comes from Oncorhynchus kisutch, assembly GCF_002021735.2. Lineage (NCBI taxonomy): Eukaryota > Metazoa > Chordata > Actinopteri > Salmoniformes > Salmonidae > Oncorhynchus > Oncorhynchus kisutch. The sequence goes on along the minus strand of NW_022261978.1, from coordinate 3,923,233 downwards.
CTACCTTAGACCAGAGTCCTATAGTAGACCAGAGTCCTATAGTATACTATCTTAGACCAGAGTCCTATAGTATACTACCTTAGTCCAGAGTCCTATAGTAGACCAGAGTCCTATATTAGACCCGAGTCCTATAGTATACTACCTTAGTCCAGAGTCCTATAGTAGACCAGAGTCCTATATTAGACCAGAGTCCTATAGTATACTATATTAGACCAGAGCCCTGTAGTATACTACCTTAGACCATTGTCCTATAGTGTACTACCTTAGACCAGAGTGCTATAGTAGACCAGAGTCCTATAGTATACTACCTTAGACCAGAGTCCTATAGTATACTACCTTAGACCAGAGTCCTATAGTATACTACCTTAGACCAGAGTGCTATAGTATACTACCTTAGACCAGAGTGCTATAGTATACTACCTTAGACCAGAGTCCTATAGTTTACTACATTAGACCAGAGTCCTATAGTAGACCAGAGTCCTATAGTATACTACATTAGACCAGAGTCCTATAGTAGACCAGAGTCCTATAGTATACTACCTTAGACCAGAGTCCTATAGTATACTACCTTAGACCGGAGTCCTATAGTATACTACCTTAGACCAGAGTCCTATAGTATACTACCTTAGACCAGAGTCCTATAGTATACTACCTTAGACCAGAGTCCTATAGTATACTACATTAGACCAGAGCCCTATAGTATACTACATTAGACCAGAGTCCTATAGTATACTACCTTAGACCAGAGTCCTATAGTATACTACCTTAGACCAGAGTCCTATAGTAGACCAGAGTCCTATAGTATACTATCTTAGACCAGAGTCCTATAGTATACTACCTTAGTCCAGAGTCCTATAGTAGACCAGAGTCCTATATTAGACCAGAGTCCTATAGTATACTACCTTAGTCCAGAGTCCTATAGTAGACCAGAGTCCTATATTAGACCAGAGTCCTATAGTATACTATATTAGACCAGAGCCCTGTAGTATACTACCTTAGACCATTGTCCTATAGTATACTACCTTAGACCAGAGTGCTATAGTAGACCAGAGTCCTATAGTATACTACCTTAGACCAGAGTCCTATAGTATACTCCACCCACACCCACTCACTAACCAACACCCACTCACCCACCCATCTCCACCCACACCCACTCACTCACTAACCAACACCCACTCACTAACCAACACTCACTCACTAACCAACACCCACTCACCCACCCATCTCCACCCACACCCACTCACTAACCAACTAACTTGTCACAGGAGGCTGGTGGCGCCTTAATTGGGGAGAACGGGCCTGTGGTAACGGCTGGAGCAGAACTAGCGGAATGGTATCAAATACAAATATATGGTTTCCAGTTGTTGATGCCAGTCCATTTGCTCCTTTCCAGCCATTATCATGAGCTGTCCTCCCCTCAGCAGCCTCAAGTGGTATGTGTGTGTGTGTGTGTGTGTGTGTGTGTGTGTGTGTGTGTGTGTGTGTGTTCTCAGTAGATATCCATGAGGATATTAGAACAAGTGTCTTGTGGACACTGGACATAGATTACCAATGACAAATAGCATCTTGATTTATCAAAGAAGTAGCTGAAACACAAAACGTGTTGTGAATACGTGCACACACACGCTCACACAGAACATATCATTTGGGACTGATCAGAGAACGTGATAGAATGTGTAGAACGCTCCCAGCATTCCTCTGGGGCTGAGGTCGAATCAGACAGTAGTCTGACCCTGAGTCATCTGGGACTGCAGAGCTCCTGTTTCAGCACCATGGACAGTACCCATACGCAATATCTTTCTCTCCCGTCTTTCACTACCTCTGTCTAATCCTGTCTTTTTCTCTCTCTTTCTGTCTCTCACCCACTCTGTCTCTCTCTCTCTCTCTCTGTTTCTCTCTCTCTTTCTCTCTCTCTATCTCGCTCTCTCTTTCTCTCTGTCATCCTTTTTCTCTCTCTCTCTTTATCTCACTCTCTTTCTCTCTCTCTGTCTCGCTCTCTCTTTATCTCACTCTCTCTGTCTCGCTCTCTCTTTATCTCACTCTCTGTATCTCGCTCTCTCTTTATCTCACTCTCTCTTTCTCTCTGTCTCTCTCTCTGTCTCTCTCGCTCTCTTTCTCTCTGTCTCTCTCGGTCTCGCTCTCTCTTTATCTCAATCTCTCTGTCTCGCTCTCTCTTTATCTCACTCTCTGTATCTCGCTCTCTCTTTATCTCACTATCTCTCTCTCTCTGTCTCTCACCCGCTCTGTCTCTCTCTCGCTCCGTCTCTCTCTCGCTCTGTCTCTCTCTCACTCTGTCTCTCTCTCACTCTGTCTCTCTCTCACTCTGTCTCTCTCTCGCTCTGTCTCTCACCCGCTCTGTCTCTCTCTCGCTCTGTCTCTCTCTCGCTCTCTTCCTCTGCCCAGTCCCGTCAGTAGTGATCAGTATGCATAGTGAGTGATATCCTGTGAAGCCCGATAATGTGCTTTTTATGACTTGAATTATCATCTTGTGCCTCATCTTCTAACCCAGGAGTGTGAAAATGTATTCTCTACTGAGTTTGTGTGTGTGTGGGGTGGGGTAGAATTAGGGTTAGGGGTTGGTGGTTAGGTTTAGGTTTAGGTTTAGGTTTAGGGTTAGGGTTAGGGTTAGGGTTAGGGTTAGGGTTAGGTTTAGGTTTAGGTTTAGGTTTAGGTTTAAGTTTAGGTTTAGGTTTAGGTTTAGGTTTAGGGTTAGGGTTAGGGTTAGGGTTAGGTTTAGGTTTAGGTTTAGGTTTATGGTTAGGGTTAGGTTTAGGTTTATGGTTAGGTTTAGGTTTAGGTTTAGGTTTAGGAGTTAGAGAAAACAGGATTTTGAATGGAAATACATTTTAGGTCCCCATGAGGACAGAGGAACAAAACGTGTGTGTATTTCCTACTGACTTTCTTGTACACACTGGAAATAGATTACCAATGACAAATAGCATCTTGATTTATCAGTGCGGTGGAATGGAATAGACAGTGTTCTGTTACGTAACAGACGGGTTGAGAACAGAATGTGTAGAAAGCTCTGAGCGTTCCATCAGAGAGGAATCTGAACCCACAAGCACGTGTGAACTTCTCATGACCAGCTTGTATTATTCTGGTGTCTTCCACATTCTGTTGTTACCTTCAGATTCCTCTCTGATTGAGCCTCAGCCCCAGAGGAATGCTGGGAGATTGATATTTCCTTATAGTGTTGGAATGATGGTATATGTAGGAGGAGTGGTACTGTTCAAACCAAATGTAATGTCACACACAGTGGTGATACTGAGTCCACCTTCCCCTCCCCTTGACCTTTACAATCTAATACCCTCTGAACACTTTGATCAGAACCACACACACACACACACACACACACACACACACACACACACACACACACACACACACACACACACACACACACACACACAGACAGACAGACAGACACAGACACAGAGACACACACAGACACACAGCCACACAGACACACAGACAGACACAGAGACACACACAGACAAACACAGCCACACAGACAGACACAGAGACACACACATACACAGAGACACACACAGACACACAGACACACACAGCCACACAGCCAGACAGACACACAGACACACACACAGCCACACAGCCACACAGACACACACAGCCACACAGACACACAGACAGACACAGAGACACACAGACACACACAGCCACACAGCCAGACAGACACACAGACACACACACAGCCACACAGCCACACAGACACACAGACAGACACAGAGACACACAGCCACACAGACACACAGACAGACACACAGCCAGACAGACACAGAGACACACACAGACACACAGACACACACAGCCACACAGCCAGACAGACACACAGACACACACACAGCCAGACAGCCACACAGACACACACACAGCCACACAGACACAGAGACACACAGACACACACAGCCACACAGCCAGACAGACACACAGACACACACACAGCCACACAGCCACACAGACACACAGACAGACACAGAGACACACAGCCACACAGACACACAGACAGACACACAGCCAGACAGACACAGAGACACACACAGACACACAGACACACAGCCAGACACAGAGACACACAGACACACAGACAGACACACAGCCAGACAGACACAGAGACACACACAGACACACAGACACACAGACACACACAGAGACACACAGACACACAGACAGACACACAGCCAGACACACACAGAGACACACAGACACACAGACAGACACACAGCCAGACAGACACACAGACACACACAGACACACAGACACACACAGACAGACACAGAGACACACAGACAGACACACAGACACACACACAGCCACACAGACACACAGCCAGACAGAGACACACAGACACACACAGAGACACACAGACACACAGACACACAGACACACACAGACACTGAAGGGAAAAGACACTGATCATATTACAGTTATTTAACTTCAGAACTTTGATGTCATGTTTCAAAACTCTGGACACAAAACTCACAACCAATGATCAAACTGCACATTTTTCTAAACTCTGGGTAGGACCCCCTTTTGCCTCCACAACAGCCTGAATTATTCAGCCTGAATTATTAAACAGCTGTTTTTTGAGCATTTGTGGCCTTTCTTTTAGCTTGAATGAGTCTGGACATTCTCCTCTGACCTCTCTCATTTACAAGGTGTTTTTGCCCACAGAACTGCCACTCACTGAATGTGTTTTGTTTATTACACCATTCTCTGTAAACTCTAGAGACTGTAGTGTGTCTCTGTAAACTCTAGAGACTGTAGTGTGTCTCTGTAAACTCTAGAGACTGTAGTGTGTCTCTATAAACTCTAGAGACTGTAGTGTGTCTCTGTAAACTCTAGAGACTGTAGTGTGTCTCTGTAAACTCTAGAGACTGTAGTGTGTCTCTGTAAACTCTAGAGACTGTAGTGTGTCTCTGTAAACTCTAGAGACTGTAGTGTGTCTCTATAAACTCTAGAGACTGTAGTGTGTCTCTGTAAACTCTAGAGACTGTAGTGTGTCTCTGTAAACTCTAGAGACTGTAGTGTGTCTCTGTAAACTCTAGAGACTGTAGTGTGTCTCTGTAAACTCTAGAGACTGTAGTGTGTCTCTGTAAACTCTAGAGACTGTAGTGTGTCTCTGTAAACTCTAGAGACTGTAGTGTGTCTCTGTAAACTCTAGAGACTGTAGTGTGTCTCTGTAAACTCTAGAGACTGTAGTGTGTCTCTGTAAACTCTAGAGACTGTAGTGTGTCTCTGTAAACTCTGGAGACTGTAGTGTGTCTCTGTAAACTCTAGAGACTGTAGTGTGTCTCTGTAAACTCTAGAGACTGTAGTGTGTCTCTGTAAACTCTAGAGACTGTAGTGTGTCTCTGTAAACTCTAGAGACTGTAGTGTGTCTCTATAAACTCTAGAGACTGTAGTGTGTCTCTGTAAACTCTAGAGACTGTAGTGTTGTCTCTGTAAACTCTAGAGACTGTAGTGTGTCTCTGTAAACTCTAGAGACTGTAGTGTGTCTCTGTAAACTCTAGAGACTGTAGTGTGTCTCTGTAAACTCTAGAGACTGTAGTGTGTCTCTGTAAACTCTAGAGACTGTAGTGTGTCTCTGTAAACTCTAGAGACTGTAGTGTGTCTCTGTAAACTCTAGAGACTGTAGTGTGTCTCTGTAAACTCTAGAGACTGTAGTGTGTCTCTGTAAACTCTAGAGACTGTAGTGTGTCTCTGTAAACTCTAGAGACTGTAGTGTGTCTCTGTAAACTCTAGAGACTGTAGTGTGTCTCTGTAAACTCTAGAGACTGTAGTGTGTCTCTGTAAACTCTAGAGACTGTAGTGTGTCTCTGTAAACTCTAGAGACTGTAGTGTGTCTCTGTAAACTCTGGAGACTGTAGTGTGTCTCTGTAAACTCTAGAGACTGTAGTGTGTCTCTGTAAACTCTAGAGACTGTAGTGTGTCTCTGTAAACTCTAGAGACTGTAGTGTGTCTCTGTAAACTCTAGAGACTGTAGTGTGTCTCTGTAAACTCTAGAGACTGTAGTGTGTCTCTGTAAACTCTAGAGACTGTAGTGTGTCTCTGTAAACTCTAGAGACTGTAGTGTGTCTCTGTAAACTCTAGAGACTGTAGTGTGTCTCTGTAAACTCTGGAGACTGTAGTGTGTCTCTGTAAACTCTAGAGACTTTAGTGTGTCTCTGTAAACTCTAGAGACTGTAGTGTGTCTCTGTAAACTCTAGAGACTGTAGTGTGTCTCTGTAAACTCTAGAGACTGTAGTGTGTCTCTGTAAACTCTAGAGACTGTAGTGTGTCTCTGTAAACTCTGGAGACTGTAGTGTGTCTCTGTAAACTCTAGAGACTGTAGTGTGTCTCTGTAAACTCTAGAGACTGTAGTGTGTCTCTGTAAACTCTAGAGACTGTAGTGTGTCTCTGTAAACTCTGGAGACTGTAGTGTGTCTCTGTAAACTCTAGAGACTGTAGTGAGTAAAAATCCCAGGAGGACAGCAGTTTCTGAGATGCTGGACTCACCATGTGTGGCATCAACAATCAGACCACGGTCAAAGTGGCTTAGATTACACATGTTACCCGTTCTAATGTTTGGTCGAACAACATCTAAAGCTCTCTACTCTATATACTCTATATATTGAGTTGCAGGCAGCCACATGATTCGCTGTTCGAATGTAACCTTCCTTGATGAGCTAAATCAGGTCTGTAGAGCTGATGGTGTGACCTATGTCATTGTGTGGGATAATGTCAGGTCTGTAGAGCTGATGGCATGACCTACGTCATTGTGTGGGATTAATATCAGGTCTGTAGAGCTGATGGCATGACCTATGTCACTGTGTGGGATAATGTCAGGTTCCACCATGCTAAAATGGAGCAAGCCTGGTTTCAGGCCCATCCACACTTTACCACCCTGTACTTACCCACATACTCTCCTTTCTTAAAACCCGATTGAGGAATTTTTCTCCAAATGGAGGTGGAAGGTCTATGATAGGCGCCTCACAAACAAGCCACCCTTCTCCAGGCCATGGATGACGCATGCAATGACATCAGGGCAGACCAGTGTCAGGCCTGGATTCACCATGCAATGACATCAGGGCAGACCAGTGTCAGGTCTGGATTCACCATGCAATGACATCAGGGCAGACCAGTGTCAGGTCTGGATTCACCATGCAATGACATCAGGGCAGACCAGTGTCAGGTCTGGATTCACCATGCAATGACATCACGGCAGGCCAGTGTCAGGCCTGGATTCACCATGCAATGACATCACGGCAGACGAGTGTCAGGCCTGGATCCACCATGCAATGACATCATGGCAGACCAGTGTCAGGCCTGGATCCACCATGCAATGACATCACGGCAGACCAGTGTCAGGCCTGGATTCACCATGCAATGACATCACGGCAGACCAGTGTCAGGCCTGGATTCGCCATGCAATGACATCACGGCAGACCAGTGTCAGGCCTGGATTCACCATGCAATGACATCAGGGCAGACCAGTGTCAGGCCTGGATTCACCTGAAGATTCTTCCCAAGATGTTTGGCGAATGAAAACATCCATTGTGATGTGGATGAGAACCTGTGGATGAGAACCTGTGGATGAGAATCTGTGGCCAAATCCACAAGACAGGGTTGAGGGAAATATAGAAGTACAGCAATCAACCTTTGTTCTGGTTTTTACAGTAAGACAGGTGAGGAACACTGCAGTTGATGTTTTACAGTAAGACAGGTGAGGAACACTGCAGTGATGTTTTACAGTAAGACAGGTGAGGAACACTGCAGTGATGTTTTACAGTAAGACAGGTGAGGAACACTGCAGTGATGTTTTACAGTAAGCCAGGTGAGGAACACTGCAGTGATGTTTCACAGTAAGACAGGTGAGGAACACTGCAGTTGATGTTTTACAGTAAGACAGGTGAGGAACACTGCAGTTGATGTTTTACAGTAAGACAGGTGAGAAACACTGCAGTGATGTTTTACAGTAAGACAGGTGAGGAACACTGCAGTGATGTTTTACAGTAAGACAGGTGAGGAACACTGCAGTGATGTTTTACAGTAAGCCAGGTGAGGAACACTGCAGTGATGTTTTACAGTAAGACAGGTGAGGAACACTGCAGTGATGTTTACAGTAAGACAGGTGAGGAACACTGCAGTGATGTTTTACAGTAAGCCAGGTGAGGAACACTGCAGTGATGTTTTACAGTAAGACAGGTGAGGAACACTGCAGTGATGTTTTACAGTAAGACAGGTGAGGAACACTGCAGTGATGTTTTACAGTAAGACAGGTGAGGAACACTGCAGTGATGTTTTACAGTAAGACAGGTGAGGAACACTGCAGTGATGTTTACAGTAAGACAGGTGCAGTTGATGTTTTACAGTAGTTCCTGTCTTCTTTTGAAGCTAATTATTTTTGCTTTGATTCAAAGAAACCTATGTTGTGATTTTATTGTATTTCATCAATAAATGTCATATTTTGTTCAATGATTCCACTGTGTCTGTAGTATTCTCTCCACTAGTCCTTTTACAGTGATGTATTTATGTGTAGTAGCATAATGAAACACGTATCACATTTGTAGTACAATATTTAATGATTGTGTGAACAACTTCACCGTGAACCTATCGGTATCTTGTGTGTGGCTGATCTAAATGAATGTTCCTGTGGTATTTCATGATACATTAGTTATTTGATCTTGTGTGTGGCTGATCTAAATGAATGTTCCTGTGGTATTTCATGATACATTAGTAATTTGAACCAATGATTCTGCAAGAGGAAGGTTTCTTTAAAGATATGAATGAACAATGCAAGGTTTTGAACATTGGAGGTTTTGAACATTGGAGGTTTTGAACATTGGAGGTTTTGAACATTGGAGGTTTTGAACAGTGGAGGTTTTGAACATTGGAGGTTTTGAACATTGGAGGTTTTGAACATTGGAGGTTTTGAACAGTGGAGGTTTTGAACATTGGAGGTTTTGAACAGTGGAGGTTTTGAACATTGGAGGTTTTGAACATTGGAGGTTTTGAACATTGGAGGTTTTGAACAGTGGAGGTTTTGAACATTGGAGGTTTTGAACATTGGAGGTTTTGAACATTGGAGGTTTTGAACAGTGGAGGTTTTGAACAGTGGAGGTTTTGAACATTGGAGGTTTTGAACATTGGAGGTTTTGAACAGTGGAGGTTTTGAACATTGGAGGTTTTGAACATTGGAGGTTTTGAACAGTGGAGGTTTTGAACAGTGGAGGTTTTGAACAGTGGAGGTTTTGAACAGTGGAGGTTTTGAACATTGGAGGTTTTGAACATTGGAGGTTTTGAACATTGGAGGTTTTGAACATTGTTGTTAGAAGTGATGACCGTTTTGTGTCTAGAGTTTTGAAAAATGACCACAAGGTTCTGAAATTAGTGCCAAAGTGATTGTAAAATACTGTAAGATGGGCTTCTTTGAGTTTAGATTAAAAAAGTTGATTGTGTGTGTGTGTGTGTGTGTTTAAAAAGTTGTTTATGTCTGTGTGTGTGCGTTTGTCCAAGGTGGACCACCTGCATTTGGCACAACAGTAATGCTGGAGGCTAAAAGCAGCCCTTGCAGTGCAGAAACCCCCGCAGAGCATCAGGGTCGTCCAATCAAATAGCCTGTAGGACCCCGGGCAAAGTGGCCAGAGACATGCCTTTAGAGTCTAATTATACATACTGCCAACAGGTTCAGAGAGTGAGAGAAAGAGATAGGGAGGGAGGGAAAGAGGTGGGGGGAGGGAGAGCAAGATCAGGGAGGGAGATAGAGGAAGGGAGAAATGAGAGAAAGGAGGGAGGGAGGGGGGAGGGAGAGTGAAGAGGAAATGAGGAAAAGGGATTCAAAGTGATGGAGTGACAGAGGGAGAGCAACAGAGGAGGTGGATGAAGGGACAAAGTGATGGAGTGACAGAGGGAGAGCAACAGAGGAGGTGGATGAAGGGACAAAGTGATGGAGTGACAGAGGGAGAGCAACAGAGGAGGTGGATGAAGGGACAAAGTGATGGAGTGACAGAGGGAGAGCAACAGAGGAGGTGGATGAAGGGACAAAGTGATGGAGTGACAGAGGGAGAGCAACAGAGGAGGTGGATGAAGGGACAAAGTGATGGAGTGACAGAGGGAGAGCAACAGAGGAGGTGGATGAAGGGACAAAGTGATGGAGTGACAGAGGGAGAGCAACAGAGGAGGTGGATGAAGGGACAAAGTGATGGAGTGACAGAGGGAGAGCAACAGAGGAGGTGGATGAAGGGACAAAGTGATGGAGTGACAGAGGGAGAGCAACAGAGGAGGTGGATGAAGGGACAAAGTGATGGAGTGACAGAGGGAGAGCAACAGAGGAGGTGGATGAAGGGACAAAGTGATGGAGTGACAGAGGGGGAGCAACAGAGGAGGTGGATGAAGGGACAAAGTGATGGAGTGACAGAGGGAGAGCAACAGAGGAGGTGGATGAAGGGACAAAGTGATGGAGTGACAGAGGGAGAGCAACAGAGGAGGTGGATGAAGGGACAAAGTGATGGAGTGACAGAGGGAGAGCAACAGAGGAGGTGGATGAAGGGACAAAGTGATGGAGTGACAGAGGGAGAGCAACAGAGGAGGTGGATGAAGGGACAAAGTGATGGAGTGACAGAGGGAGAGCAACAGAGGAGGTGGATGAAGGGACAAAGTGATGGAGTGACAGAGGGAGAGCAACAGAGGAGGTGGATGAAGGGACAAAGTGATGGAGTGACAGAGGGGGAGCAACAGAGGAGGTGGATGAAGGGACAAAGTGATGGAGTGACAGAGGGAGAGCAACAGAGGAGGTGGATGAAGGGACAAAGTGATGGAGTGACAGAGGGAGAGCAACAGAGGAGGTGGATGAAGGGACAAAGTGATGGAGTGACAGAGGGAGAGCAACAGAGGAGGTGGATGAAGGGACAAAGTGATGGAGTGACAGAGGGAGAGCAACAGAGGAGGTGGATGAAGGGACAAAGTGATGGAGTGACAGAGGGAGAGCAACAGAGGAGGTGGATGAAGGGACAAAGTGATGGAGTGACAGAGGGAGAGCAACAGAGGAGGTGGATGAAGGGACAAAGTGATGGAGTGACAGAGGGAGAGCAACAGAGGAGGTGGATGAAGGGACAAAGTGATGGAGTGACAGAGGGAGAGCAACAGAGGAGGTGGATGAAGGGACAAAGTGATGGAGTGACAGAGGGAGAGCAACAGAGGAGGTGGATGAAGGGACAAAGTGATGGAGCGACAGAGGGAGAGCAACAGAGGAGGTGGATGAAGGGACAAAGTGATGGAGCGACAGAGGGAGAGCAACAGAGGAGGTGGATGAAGGGACAAAGTGATGGAGTGACAGAGGGAGAGCAACAGAGGAGGTGGATGAAGGGACAAAGTGATGGAGTGACAGAGGGAGAGCAACAGAGGAGGTGGATGAAGGGACAAAGTGATGGAGTGACAGAGGGAGAGCAACAGAGGAGGTGGATGAAGGGACAAAGTGATGGAGTGACAGAGGGAGAGCAACAGAGGAGGTGGATGAAGGGACAAAGTGATGGAGTGACAGAGGGAGAGCAACAGAGGAGGTGGATGAAGGGACAAAGTGATGGAGTGACAGAGGGAGAGCAACAGAGGAGGTGGATGAAGGGACAAAGTGATGGAGTGACAGAGGGAGAGCAACAGAGGAGGTGGATGAAGGGACAAAGTGATGGAGTGACAGAGGGAGAGCAACAGAGGAGGTGGATGAAGGGACAAAGTGATGGAGTGACAGAGGGAGAGCAACAGAGGAGGTGGATGAAGGGACAAAGTGATGGAGTGACAGAGGGAGAGCAACAGAGGAGGTGGATGAAGGGACAAAGTGATGGAGTGACAGAGGGAGAGCAACAGAGGAGGTGGATGAAGGGACAAAGTGATGGAGTGACAGAGGGAGAGCAACAGAGGAGGTGGATGAAGGGACAAAGTGATGGAGTGACAGAGGGGGAGCAACAGAGGAGGTGGATGAAGGGACAAAGTGATGGAGTGACAGAGGGAGAGCAACAGAGGAGGTGGATGAAGGGACAAAGTGATGGAGTGACAGAGGGAGAGCAACAGAGGAGGTGGATGAAGGGACAAAGTGATGGAGTGACAGAGGGAGAGCAACAGAGGAGGTGGATGAAGGGACAAAGTGATGGAGTGACAGAGGGAGAGCAACAGAGGAGGTGGATGAAGGGACAAAGTGATGGAGTGACAGAGGGAGAGCAACAGAGGAGGTGGATGAAGGGACAAAGTGATGGAGTGACAGAGGGAGAGCAACAGAGGAGGTGGATGAAGGGACAAAGTGATGGAGTGACAGAGGGAGAGCAACAGAGGAGGTGGATGAAGGGACAAAGTGATGGAGTGACAGAGGGAGAGCAACAGAGGAGGTGGATGAAGGGACAAAGTGATGGAGTGACAGAGGGAGAGCAACAGAGGAGGTGGATGAAGGGACAAAGTGATGGAGCGACAGAGGGAGAGCAACAGAGGAGGTGGATGAAGGGACAAAGTGATGGAGCGACAGAGGGAGAGCAACAGAGGAGGTGGATGAAGGGACAAAGTGATGGAGTGACAGAGGGAGAGCAACAGAGGAGGTGGATGAAGGGACAAAGTGATGGAGTGACAGAGGGAGAGCAACAGAGGAGGTGGATGAAGGGACAAAGTGATGGAGTGACAGAGGGAGAGCAACAGAGGAGGTGGATGAAGGGACAAAGTGATGGAGTGACAGAGGGAGAGCAACAGAGGAGGTGGATGAAGGGACAAAGTGATGGAGTGACAGAGGGAGAGCAACAGAGGAGGTGGATGAAGGGACAAAGTGATGGAGTGACAGAGGGAGAGCAACAGAGGAGGTGGATGAAGGGACAAAGTGATGGAGTGACAGAGGGAGAGCAACAGAGGAGGTGGATGAAGGGACAAAGTGATGGAGTGACAGAGGGAGAGCAACAGAGGAGGTGGATGAAGGGACAAAGTGATGGAGTGACAGAGGGAGAGCAACAGAGGAGGTGGATGAAGGGACAAAGTGATGGAGTGACAGAGGGAGAGCAACAGAGGAGGTGGATGAAGGGACAAAGTGATGGAGTGACAGAGGGAGAGCAACAGAGGAGGTGGATGAAGGGACAAAGTGATGGAGTGACAGAGGGAGAGCAACAGAGGAGGTGGATGAAGGGACAAAGTGATGGAGTGACAGAGGGAGAGCAACAGAGGAGGTGGATGAAGGGACAAAGTGATGGAGTGACAGAGGGAGAGCAACAGAGGAGGTGGATGAAGGGACAAAGTGATGGAGTGACAGAGGGAGAGCAACAGAGGAGGTGGATGAAGGGACAAAGTGATGGAGCGACAGAGGGAGAGCAACAGAGGAGGTGGATGAAGGGACAAAGTGATGGAGCGACAGAGGGAGAGCAACAGAGGAGGTGGATGAAGGGACAAAGTGATGGAGTGACAGAGGGAGAGCAACAGAGGAGGTGGATGAAGGGACAAAGTGATGGAGTGACAGAGGGAGAGCAACAGAGGAGGTGGATGAAGGGACAAAGTGATGGAGTGACAGAGGGAGAGCAACAGAGGAGGTGGATGAAGGGACAAAGTGATGGAGTGACAGAGGGAGAGCAACAGAGGAGGTGGATGAAGGGACAAAGTGATGGAGTGACAGAGGGAGAGCAACAGAGGAGGTGGATGAAGGGACAAAGTGATGGAGTGACAGAGGGAGAGCAACAGAGGAGGTGGATGAAGGGACAAAGTGATGGAGTGACAGAGGGAGAGCAACAGAGGAGGTGGATGAAGGGACAAAGTGATGGAGCGACAGAGGGAGAGCAACAGAGGAGGTGGATGAAGGGACAAAGTGATGGAGTGACAGAGGGAGAGCAACAGAGGAGGTGGATGAAGGGACAAAGTGATGGAGTGACAGAGGGAGAGCAACAGAGGAGGTGGATGAAGGGACAAAGTGATGGAGTGACAGAGGGAGAGCAACAGAGGAGGTGGATGAAGGGACAAAGTGATGGAGTGACAGAGGGAGAGCAACAGAGGAGGTGGATGAAGGGACAAAGTGATGGAGTGACAGAGGGAGAGCAACAGAGGAGGTGGATGAAGGGACAAAGTGATGGAGTGACAGAGGGAGAGCAACAGAGGAGGTGGATGAAGGGACAAAGTGATGGAGTGACAGAGGGAGAGCAACAGAGGAGGTGGATGAAGGGACAAAGTGATGGAGTGACAGAGGGAGAGCAACAGAGGAGGTGGATGAAGGGACAAAGTGATGGAGTGACAGAGGGAGAGCAACAGAGGAGGTGGATGAAGGGACAAAGAGAAGAAAGACAAAGTTAGCAAAAGGGAATAAATGTTTGTCAGGGATAAATTCAAGATAAGAGAAAATAAAATGAGAGAGCCAATGAACGAAAGAGAGAGAGAGAGATAAAGAGAAAGAGAGAGAGAGAGAGAGAATCTGGATATACAAATGAGACTCCAGCCTTCAGGGCAAACTGGTGTATTCTAATCTGTGGTGGTGATCAGGCTCCTGGATGAAATGCTTGAGGGGCATTTTAAGTCAGTGGGGAAGCACAACTAGCACTGATTTAGAGCACTAAAACCACCCGGTAGATTGGTCCTACTACTGCTCACATGTACCAGAATGAAGCCATACACATCAACAACCAACGTTTTATATAATAACATGAAACAGATATTGGCCCCGGCATACAAGTGTATCTGAAATGCAACTGTATCTGTCCTACATTTGTTCCAGTGGAGGCTGGTGGGAGCAGCTATAGGAGGATGGGCTCGTTGTAATGGCTGGAATGGAATAGATGGAACGGTATCAAACACATCAAGCATATGGAAACCACCTGTTTGATACCGTTCCATTTATTCCAGTGGAGGCTGATGGGAGGACCTATAGGAGGACGGGCTCGTTGTAATGGCTGGAATGGAATAGATGGAACGGTATCAAACACATCAAGCATATGGAACCTGTTTGATACCGTTCCATTTATTCCAGTCCCACCATTACAACGAGCCTGTCCTCCTATATCTCCTCCCACCAGCCCCCATTGATTTACGCCTTCCAACATGCACAGATCAGCTGGACAGGATGATCACCACTATAGGCTATCACAGATTCTTACAGGCTACATAGTTTATCTTTAATCATTTTGAAGAAAATACAAATATACACTTCATTTTAGTCATACTGTATATAGCATCGTTACTGTTATGTAACGTTTTTTAAAAAGCACTTCAGTTTATTCAGTAAATATTTTCTTAACTCTATTTCTTGAACTGCATTGTTGGTTAAGGGCTTGTCAGTAAGCATTTCACTGTGAGGTCTACTACACCTGTTGTATTCAGCATTTCACTGTGAGGTCTACTACACCTGTTGTATTCAGCATTTCACTGTGAGGTCTACTACACCTGTTGTATTCAGCATTTCACGGTAAGGTCTACTACACCTGTTGTATTCAGCATTTCACTGTGAGGTCTACTACACCTGTTGTATTCAGCATTTCACAGTAAGGTCTACTACACCTGTTGTATTCAGCATTTCATGGTAAGGTCTACTACACCTGTTGTATTCAGCATTTCACAGTAAGGTCTACTACACCTGTTGTATTCAGCATTTCATGGTAAGGTCTACTACACCTGTTGTATTCAGCATTTCATGGTAAGGTCTACTACACCTGTTGTATTCAGCATTTCACGGTAAGGTCTACTACACCTGTTGTATTCAGCATTTCATGGTAAGGTCTACTACACCTGTTGTATTCAGCATTTCATGGTAAGGTCTACTACACCTGTTGTATTCAGCATTTCATGGTAAGGTCTACTACACCTGTTGTATTCAGCATTTCACAGTAAGGTCTACTACACCTGTTGTATTCAGCATTTCACAGTAAGGTCTACTACACCTGTTGTATTCAGCATTTCACAGTAAGGTCTACTACACCTGTTGTATTCGGCATTTCACAGTAAGGTCTACTACACCTGTTGTATTCGGCGCATGTGACAAATACAATGTGATGTGATTTGACTTGACACACGGTATAGCAAGAGAGCAGCAGGGAGGAGGCTTTGTGTCATTTACATAGATAGTTGACATCACGTACAGCAGCACACAACGCCTGTGTAATGCTAATCAATGCTAACAGAGTGCAGGTCTGCCTGCTTCTTTCAGTAGGCTCCACGCGGTACAGTCCTGCACTCTGTCACATACAGAGGCCCTTACCCCTTGTGTTCCATCCTGTCTGTCAGCAGGCTCTGGGAGGGTTGTTTCCATCCTGTCTGTCAGCAGGCTCTGGGAGGGTTGTTCCATCCTGTCTGTCAGCAGGCTCTGGGAGGGTTGTTCCATCTTGTCTGTCAGCAGGCTTTGGGAGGGTTTTTCCATCTTGTCTGTCAGCAGGCTCTGGGAGGGTTGTTCCATCTTGTCTGTCAGCAGGCTCTGGGAGGGTTGTTCCATCTTGTCAGTCAGCAGGCTCTGGGAGGGTATTTCCATCTTGTCTGTCAGCAGGCTCTGGGAAGGTATTTCCATCTTGTCTGTCAGCAGGCTCTGGGAGGGTATTTCCATCTTGTCTGTCAGCAGGCTCTGGGAGGGTATTTCCATCTTGTCTGTCAGCAGGCTCTGGGAGGGTTGTTTCCATCTTGTCTGTCAGCAGGCTCTGGGAGGGTATTTCCATATTGTCTGTCAGCAGGCTCTGGGAGGGTATTTCCATCTTGTCTGTCAGCAGGCTCTGGGAGGGTATTTCCATCTTGTCTGTCAGCAGGCTCTGGGAGGGTATTTCCATCTTGTCTGTCAGCACGCTCTGGGAGGGTATTTCCATCTTGTCTGTCAGCAGGCTCTGGGAGGGTTGTTCCATCTTGTCAGTCAGCAGGCTCTGGGAGGGTTGTTCCATCTTGTCTGTCAGCAGGCTCTGGGAGGGTATTTCCATCTAGTCTGTCAGCAGGCTCTGGGACGGTTGTTCCATCTTGTCTGTCAGCAGGCTCTGGGAGGGTATTTCCATCTTGTCTGTCAGCAGGCTCTGGGAGGGTTGTTCCATCTTGTCTGTCAGCGGGATAGCAGAATGTTTGGTGAGCTCCTCAACCTTGGTGGTGAGGATAGCAGAATGTTTGGTGAGCTCCTCAACCTTGGTGGTGGGGATAGCAGAATGTTTGGTGAGCTCCTCAACCTTGGTGGTGAGGATAGCAGAATGTTTGGTGAGCTTCTCAACCTTGGTGGTGGGGATAGCAGAATGTTTGGTGAGCTCCTCAACCTTGGTGATGAGGATAGCAGAATGTTTGGTGAGCTCCTCAACCTTGGTGGTGAGGATAGCAGAATGTTTGGTGAGCTCCTCAACCTTGGTGGTGAGGATAGCAGAATGTTTGGTGAGCTCCTCAACCTTGGTGGTGAGGATAGCAGAATCATCCAATCAAATCAAATCAAATGTATTTATATAGCCCTTCGTACATCAGCTGATATCTCAAAGTGCTGTACAGAAACCCAGCCTAAAACCCCAAACAGCAAGCAATGCAGGTGTAGAAGCACGGTGGCTAGGAAAAACTCCCTAGAAAGGCCAATACCTAGGAAGAAACCTAGAGAGGAACCAGGCTATGTGGGGTGGCCAGTCCTCTTCTGGCTGTGCCGGGTGGAGATTATAACAGAACATGGCCAAGATGTTCAAATGTTCATAAATGACCAGCATGGTCGAATAATAATAAGGCAGAACAGTTGAAACTGGAGCAGCAGCACAGTCAGGTGGAAGTTGAAACTGGAGCAGCAGCATGGCCAGGTGGACTGGGGACAGCAAGGAGTCATCATGTCAGGTAGTCCTGGGGCATGGTCCTAGGGCTCAGGTCAGTTGAAATTGGAACAGCAGCATGGCCAGGTGGACTGGGGACAGCAAGGAGTCATCATGTCAGGTAGTCCTGGGGCATGGTCCTAGGGCTCAGGTCCTCCGAGAGAGAGAAAGAAAGAGAGAAGGAGAGAATTAGAGAACGCACACTTAGATTCATACAGGACACCGAATAGGACAGGAGAAGTACTCCAGATATAACAAACTGACCCCAGCCCCCCGACACATAAACTACTGCAGCATAAATACTGGAGGCTGAGACAGGAGGGGTCAGGAGACACTGTGGCCCCATCCGAGGACACCCCCGGACAGGGCCAAACAGAATGTTTGGTGAGCTCCTCAACCTTGGTGGTGAGGATAGCAGAATGTTTGGTGAGCTCCTCAACCTTGGTGGTGAGGATAGCAGAATGTTTGGTGAGCTCCTCAACCTTGGTGGTGGGGATAGCAGAATGTTTGGTGAGCTCCTCAACCTTGGTGGTGGGGATAGCAGAATGTTTGGTGAGCTTCTCAACCTTGGTGGTGGGGATAGCAGAATGTTTGGTGAGCTCCTCAGCCTTGGTGGTGGGGATAGCAGAATGTTTGGTGAGCTCCTCAACCTTGGTGGTGAGGATAGCAGAATGTTTGGTGAGCTCCTCAACCTTGGTGGTGGGGATAGCAGAATGTTTGGTGAGCTCCTCAACCTTGGTGGTGAGGATAGCAGAATGTTTGGTGAGCTCCTCAACCTTGGTGGTGAGGATAGCAGAATGTTTGGTGAGCTCCTCAACCTTGGTGGTGAGGATAGCAGAATGTTTGGTGAGCTCCTCAACCTTGGTGGTGAGGATAGCAGAATGTTTGGTGAGCTCCTCAACCTTGGTGGTGAGGATAGCAGAATGTTTGGTGAGCTCCTCAACCTTGGTGGTGAGGATAGCAGAATGTTTGGTGAGCTCCTCAACCTTGGTGGTGGGGATAGCAGAATGTTTGGTGAGCTCCTCAACCTTGGTGGTGAGGATAGCAGAATGTTTGGTGAGCTCCTCAACCTTGGTGGTGGGGATAGCAGAATGTTTGGTGAGCTCCTCAACCTTGGTGGTGAGGATAGCAGAATGTTTGGTGAGCTCCTCAACCTTGGTGGTGAGGATAGCAGAATGTTTGGTGAGCTCCTCAACCTTGGTGGTGAGGATAGCAGAATGTTTGGTGAGCTCCTCAACCTTGGTGGTGAGGATAGCAGAATGTTTGGTGAGCTTCTCAACCTTGGTGGTGGGGATAGCAGAATGTTTGGTGAGCTCCTCAACCTTGGTGGTGAGGATAGCAGAATGTTTGGTGAGCTCCTCAACCTTGGTGGTGAGGATAGCAGAATGTTTGGTGAGCTCCTCAACCTTGGTGGTGAGGATAGCAGAATGTTTGGTGAGCTCCTCAACCTTGGTGGTGGGGATAGCAGAATGTTTGGTGAGCTCCTCAACCTTGGTGGTGGGGATAGCAGAATGTTTGGTGAGCTCCTCAACCTTGGTGGTGAGGATAGCAGAATGTTTGGTGAGCTCCTCAACCTTGGTGGTGGGGATAGCAGAATGTTTGGTGAGCTCCTCAACCTTGGTGGTGGGGATAGCAGAATGTTTGGTGAGCTCCTCAACCTTGGTAGTGGGGATAGCAGAATGTTTGGTGAGCTCCTCCACCTTGGTGGTGGGGATAGCAGAATGTTTGGTGAGCTCCTCCACCTTGGTGGTGGGGATAGCAGAATGTTTGGTGAGCTCCTCAACCTTGGTGGTGAGGATAGCAGAATGTTTGGTGAGCTCCTCAACCTTGGTGGTGGGGATAGCAGAATGTTTGGTGAGCTCCTCAACCTTGGTGGTGGGGATAGCAGAATGTTTGGTGAGCTCCTCAACCTTGGTGGTGGGGATAGCAGAATGTTTGGTGAGCTCCTCAACCTTGGTGGTGAGGATAGCAGAATGTTTGGTGAGCTCCTCAACCTTGGTGGTGGGGATAGCAGAATGTTTGGTGAGCTCCTCAACCTTGGTGGTGGGGATAGCAGAATGTTTGGTGAGCTCCTCAACCTTGGTAGTGGGGATAGCAGAATGTTTGGTGAGCTCCTCCACCTTGGTGGTGGGGATAGCAGAATGTTTGGTGAGCTCCTCAACCTTGGTGGTGAGGATAGCAGAATGTTTGGTGAGCTCCTCCACCTTGGTGGTGGGGATAGCAGAATGTTTGGTGAGCTCCTCAACCTTGGTGGTGGGGATAGCAGAATGTTTGGTG
This sequence comes from Oncorhynchus kisutch, assembly GCF_002021735.2. NCBI lineage: Eukaryota > Metazoa > Chordata > Actinopteri > Salmoniformes > Salmonidae > Oncorhynchus > Oncorhynchus kisutch. Next base: position 3,903,218 of record NW_022261978.1, on the reverse strand, counting down.
AGCTCCTCAACCTTGGTGGTGGGGATAGCAGAATGTTTGGTGAGCTCCTCAACCTTGGTGGTGGGGATAGCAGAATGTTTGGTGAGCTCCTCAACCTTGGTGGTGAGGATAGCAGAATGTTGACTTGGTGGTACTCTATTATTTTTCTCTTGACAGTTTTTCAGATATCCACGCTGCTCAAAGCTTAGTCATTAACTAGCATTAATTATTCAGCGCCACCAAAACTTAACGAAGCTAGCTGCTAGCTATCCTAGCTGTCTGCACAGAAGTGACCAGCTGTTCCCCCTGGACTAGTAAACTCAGCAAAAAAATAAACGTAATTTTTTCAGGACCCAGTTTTTTAAAGATAATTTGTAAAAATCCAAATAACTTCACAGATATTCAATGTAAAGGGTTTAAATAGTGTTTACCATGATTGTTCAATGAACCATAAACAATTAATGAACATGCACCTGTGGAACGGTCATTAAGACACTAACAGCTTATAGACGGTAGGCAATTAAGGTCACAGTTATGAAAATTTAGGACACTAAGGAGGCCTTTCTACTGACTCTGAAAAACACCAAAAGAAAGATGCCCAGGGTCCCTGCTCATCTGCGTAAACGTGCCTTAGGCATGCTGCAAGGAGGCATGAGGACTGCAGATGTGGCCAGGGCAATAAATTGCAATGTCCGTAGTGTGAGACGCCTAAGACAGTGCTACAGGGAGACAGGATGGACAGCTGATCGTTCTTGTAGTGGCAGACCACGTGTAACAACACCTGCACAGGATCGGTACAACCGAACATCACACCTGCAGGACAGGTCAAGGATGGCAACAACAACTGTCAGAGTTACACCAGGAATGCACAATCCCTCCATCAGTGCTCAGACTGTCTGCAATAGGTTGAGAGAGGCTGGACTGAGGGCTAGTAGGCCTGTTGTAAGGCAGGTCCTTACCAGACATCACCTGCAACAACATCGCCTATGGGCACAAACCCCCCGTCACTGGACCAGACAGGACTGGCAAAAAGTGCTCTTCACTGACAAGTCGCAGTTTTGTCTCACCAGGGGTGATGGTTGGATTCACGTTTATCGTCGAAGGAATGAGAGTTACACCGAGGCCTATACTCTGGAGCTGGATCGATTTGGAGGTTGAGGGTCCGCCATGGTCTGCGGTGGTGTGTCACAGCATCATCGGACTGAGCTTGTTGTCATTGCAGGCAATCTCAACGCTGTGCATTACAGAGAAGACATCCTCCTCCCTCATACGGACCCTTCCTGCAGACTCATCTTGACATGACCCTCCAGCATGACAATGCCACCAGCCATACTGCTCGTTCTGTGCGTGATTTCCTGCAAGACAGGAATGTCAGTGTTCTGCCATGGCGAGCGAAGAGCCCGGATCTGGGACCTGTTGGATCGGAGGTTGAGGGCTAGGGCCATTCCCCCCAGAAATGTCCGGGAACTTGCAGGTGCCTTGGTGGAAGAGTGGGTTAACATCTCACAGCAAGAACTGGCAAATCTGGTGCAGTCCATGAGGAGATGCACTGCAGTATTTAATGCAGCTGGTGGCCACACCAGATACTGACTGTTACTTTTGATTTTGACCCCCCTTTGTTCAGTGACACATTATTACATTTCTGTTAGTCACATGTCTGTGGAACATCAGTTTATATCTCGGTTGTTAAATCTTGTTATGTTCATACAAATACTTACACACGCAGTTGACAGTGAGAGGCCATTTTTTTTGCTGAGTGCCAGTGTGTGTGTGTATGTGTGAGTTTGTGTGTGTGTGTGTGTGTGTGTGTGTGTGTGTGTGTGTGTGTGTGTGTGTGTGTGTGTGTGTGTGTGTGTGTGTGTGTGTGTGTGTGTGTGTGTGTGTGTGTGTGTGTGTGTGTGTGTGTGTGTTGTGTGTAAGTGACACACAGAGACACACAGAGAGATCGATTTGATGTTGGACCATTAAAGTCAACAATAGAGCCCAGCGCGCCTCACTCCCCAGCGACACCCATTAGGTCGTCAAGGGGGTTTAGCCAATCAATATCAAGCGCTGGTCAGTCAGCAGGAGGTCACCACGGGAATAAGACTCCATTCTGCTTCTCTCTGTCTGTTGTTGTCCTTCACCATGTCACTTCTCTCCCTGCTGTTGTCCTTCACCATGTCACTTCTCTCTCTTCGGTTGTCCTTCACCATGTCACTTCTCTGTCTGCTGTTGTCCTTCACCATGTCACTTCTCTGTCTGCTGTTGTCCTTCACCATGTCACTTCTCTGTCTGCTGTTGTCCTTCACCATGTCACTTCTCTCCCTGTTGTCCTTCACCATGTCACTTCTCTGTCTGCTGTTGTCCTTCACCATGTCACTTCTCTCCCTGTTGTCCTTCACCATGTCACTTCTCTGTCTGCTGTTGTTTTTCACCATGTCACTTCTCTGTCTGTTGTCCTTCACCATGTCACTTCTCTGTCTGCTGTTGTCCTTCACCATGTCACTTCTCTCCCTGCTGTTGTCCTTCACCATGTCACTTCTCTGTCTGCTGTTGTCCTTCACCATGTCACTTCTCTCTCTGCTGTTGTCCTTCACCATGTCACTTCTCTGTCTGTTGTCCTTCACCATGTCACTTCTCTGTCTGCTGTTGTCCTTCACCATGTCACTTCTCTCCCTGCTGTTGTTCTTCACCATGTCACTTCTCTGTCTGTTGTCCTTCACCATGTCACTTCTCTGTCTGCTGTTGTCCTTCACCATGTCACTTCTCTCCCTGCTGTTGTCCTTCACCATGTCACTTCTCTGTCTGCTGTTGTTCTTCACCATGTCACTTCTCTCTCTGCTGTTGTCCTTCACCATGTCACTTCTCTGTCTGTTGTCCTTCACCATGTCACTTCTCTGTCTGCTGTTGTCCTTCACCATGTCACTTCTCTCCCTGCTGTTGTCCTTCACCATGTCACTTCTCTGTCTGTTGTCCTTCACCATGTCACTTCTCTCCCTGCTGTTGTCCTTCACCATGTCACTTCTCTGTCTGTTGTTGTCCTTCACCATGTCACTTCTCTCCCTGCTGTTGTCCTTCACCATGTCACTTCTCTCTCTGCGGTTGTCCTTCACCATGTCACTTCTCTGTCTGCTGTTGTCCTTCACCATGTCACTTCTCTGTCTGCTGTTGTCCTTCACCATGTCACTTCTCTGTCTGCTGTTGTCCTTCACCATGTCACTTCTCTCCCTGTTGTCCTTCACCATGTCACTTCTCTGTCTGCTGTTGTTCTTCACCATGTCACTTCTCTGTCTGTTGTCCTTCACCATGTCACTTCTCTGTCTGCTGTTGTCCTTCACCATGTCACTTCTCTCCCTGCTGTTGTCCTTCACCATGTCACTTCTCTGTCTGCTGTTGTCCTTCACCATGTCACTTCTCTCTCTGCTGTTGTCCTTCACCATGTCACTTCTCTGTCTGTTGTCCTTCACCATGTCACTTCTCTGTCTGCTGTTGTCCTTCACCATGTCACTTCTCTCCCTGCTGTTGTTCTTCACCATGTCACTTCTCTGTCTGCTGTTGTCCTTCACCATGTCACTTCTCTCCCTGCTGTTGTCCTTCACCATGTCACTTCTCTGTCTGTTGTTGTCCTTCACCATGTCACTTCTCTCCCTGCTGTTGTCCTTCACCATGTCACTTCTCTGTCTGCTGTTGTTCTTCACCATGTCACTTCTCTGTCTGCTGTTGTCCTTCACCATGTCACTTCTCTGTCTGCTGTTGTCCTTCACCATGTCACTTCTCTGTCTGCTGTTGTCCTTCACCATGTCACTTCTCTGTCTGTTGTCCTTCACCATGTCACTTCTCTGTCTGCTGTTGTTCTTCACCATGTCACTTCTCTCTCTGCTGTTGTCCTTCACCATGTCACTTCTCTCTCTGCTGTTGTCCTTCACCATGTCACTTCTCTGTCTGTTGTTGTCCTTCACCATGTCACTTCTCTGTCTGCTGTTGTTCTTCACCATGTCACTTCTCTCTCTGCTGTTGTCCTTCACCATGTCACTTCTCTGTCTGCTGTTGTCCTTCACCATGTCACTTCTCTGTCTGTTGTCCTTCACCATGTCACTTCTCAAAATCAAATCAAATCAAATGTATTTGTCACATATACATGGTTAGCAGATGTTAATGGTCACATACACATGGTTAGCAGATGTTAATGGTCACATACACATGGTTAGCAGATGTTATTGGTCACATACACATGGTTAGCAGATGTTAATGGTCACATACACATGGTTAGCAGATGTTATTGGTCACATACACATGGTTAGTAGATGTTAATGGTCACATACACATGGTTAGCAGATGTTATTGGTCACATACACATGGATAGCAGATGTTACTGGTCACATACACATGGTTAGCAGATGTTATTGGTCATATACACATGGTTAACAGATGTTATTGGTCACATACACATGGTTAGCAGATGTTAATGCGAGTGTAGCGAAATGCGTGTGCTTCTAGTTCCGACAATGCAATAATAAC